>NC_034428.1:5160258-5298046 GCF_002078875.1 Numida meleagris | reverse complement strand
GGGCCTCGGCGCCGCGCGCCCTCCGGCCGCCAGGAGGCGCGGTCGACGTCTCCCTCGGCGCGCGGGGGCCCGCCGCCAACAAGCCGCCTGCTGATTGGCTCCGCGCCTCTCTCTTCTCCCCCTGCAGCCAATCGCGCCCGGCGAGGAGCTGTTGGTGTGGTACAATGGGGAGGACGACCCGGAGATAGCCGCCGCTATTGAGGAAGAGCGAGCCAGCGCCCGGAGCCGGCGGCACTCCCCGAAAGCCAAGAAAGGTAGGGCCCCGCCGCCGCAGCGCGGGCCTCCGCCGGGGGCGGGGAGCGGCTCGCGAACTTCCGCCGGGTGGGCGGCGGCCGCCGTGACCTTCCCCGCCGCCCGCCGGGCCGAGCGGGGAACTTACCGTCCGGCGCAGCGCCGGCCGCCCGGCCGCGGCCCTCAGCTGCCGCGGGTAGCGCCGTGCTGCCGGCGGGGCTGCGCTGAGCGCCGGGCGGGGCTGGGAGAGCAACGTGGGCCGCAGATATTCGCCCTCACGTCAGCGCAGCGCGCGGGTGTGCCCGGTGCCTTGCTCGGTTGTGGCGATATTTTACGGAGTGCGTGCGGCTCCACGCGTGGCCTTATGTAACTGGCGCTCGGGCTCCTGCCGCGTCTCCTCCCCGCGGGGCCGGGTCCCGGTCGGGAATTTCCGAAGGTGACGAACCAACCAAAGGAGGAAAGGAGATGGCATTAAAAACGGCATCGTTGTGACCCTGTCAGCCTGCGCTCAGGGCCCGATCCTCCGCGTAGTGCGGCCGTGGAACCCGGAGCAGGATCACGTATTTGGGAAGGTGGTGATTTTTTGTGAGTTGTTGCTTCTTCTAGAGATTGAGAAGAACGGTGCGAGGCAGGAGGCTGCTCTGTAAAGCACTGCTTCCTACATCGAGCTGTTACCGTCTCTGAACCTCAAGTGCTGAATTCTGTGTTGCTGTCTGTAACGGGGTGTGTTTAGTAAACATCTAGCGCGTACATAAGGACAACTCGGTAAATTATTATGCTTTTTTGTAACTGTGCATGATCTGAACAAACGGGATTTGCATGCCTGTGATTGACCTGAAAGGCCAGAAAAACAACTCGGAAGAATTTGATTAAATCATAAATTCGAAAAGCCAGCCAGAATCATTTCTAAGGTAATTTTTCATGGCACGGAAGATTGATTTGCATTCATGAAGCTGCAGATAACTTTAAAAAAAAAATAAAAATAAAAATAAAAAGGGGAGATCAGTGAATGACTGTAGCAGTTTTTGGGTGGGTTGACCTGTGCTGTTTTGTAGGTCTGAGGCTTTAACTGTTAAGGGTCTTAAAAATTTCAGACTGTCCTCATTTGGAACAATAAATCTCTGCCCCCGTTTTGTAAACACAGCAAACTCTTTCCCAAATAAATTAATTAAAAAAAAAAAAAGCAACAACTGAACATAGGTGAGAACGGAATAAGAATTATAAGGGCATAGTAATTTATCTGTGGAATTACACTCCTGTATCATTAATCTGGAAGACCAGATCCTTAGTTTGGTTGTGTTGAGTTATTAGAGCTTCATCATCAATGCTGTGTAAGTAAATTTGCAGTGAGTTGTTCTTTTCTAACGTGTGCCTATTTTGAAATCCTATAGTTCTATTATTAGGAGGTTCCTCTGGTTTATTTTTACCCCTTCTACATTTACTCTCAGTTATTTTAGTGTTCGTAGTAGGTCTGATATTTGCCATTCACACCTAATTGCTTCTAAGTAACACAATATTTTCTGCTGCATTGACAGCAGTCACTGCAGTTAAGATTCCAAAATGGTTCCCATTGCTAACGCTCCTTTTACAGGATCAGAGGCTGAGATTTTTATGGGAGGATAAAGGAAATGTTGCTAAGCTACGAATTCAGCAGGACTCAGAAGGTTTTTTCTGTTTGGTTATTTTAATTTTTTTTTAAAGTAGTACTGACTGTACTATAAAAATGGGAGGAGGGAAATGTTGCAACTTCTTGCATATGAAAAGACTGGAAGGCAGTACAAAGTAATAATGCAAGTGAGCTTCCAGTGTAAGAAACTTCTTAGAAAGAAGCTCTTTAGGAGGGTTGCAAAATTGGAATTTATTGGCTACTGACACAGATGAATTAATTCCTTTTTATAAACTTCATCTTAGTCTGTTACAGATTGAAAGCGTAAAATGACGAAGGAGAAAATAGAACTGCATAAGAACTGCCAAGTTTAGACAACTCTGAGTTGCTGTGTCCTGTAGAAACGCTTCTTCCAGAATAGAAGCAGACAGTTTAATACCTTATAAATGCCCAGACAAGGCCATGTTTGAGAAGGGCATTCTAAGTTAGTTTTTCAAGACGTACTGCTCTTTAATCTGTGTTCAGTAAAACAAATGTCCTTCTGAGGTTTAAGTTCAGCTTACGCCTTGTCCTTGGGCACCGAGGTGGCTAACATTTGGTCTTCTGGCTGCAGTTTGCTTCGTGAACTCCGATTGTATCAGAAAAACTGATCACAGCTGTCAAAAAGTTGTCTAACTGAGGTTTAGACTGCTGTCAAACATTGCATATTGCAGTGGGATTCCTCTTGGTTTCCAAAGAAAACCTCCTGTGCTATCAGTGCAGAGCCTTACCGTGGGCCTTCCCAAACTTGGTCAGCTGCTGGTTCTTCATGAGTGTGGCATTGCCACAAGCTGCAGGTGGAAATACCACGTCCTGCTTGCCCTTGATCTGACCTCCGGTGCAAGTGATTACTGCCACTGGCTTCATAATCTCCTTTAGAGCATATTTAGGATGGCACCTGGCATTCTCCCCATGCAGGAATCTTGGTTATGCCTCAGTCATGTATCTCAAAACTCACCTGCTCAAGCTGCATAACTTCTTCACCAGCTCAGCATCTTGCATGGCTTTGTTCCTGTGGGCTGCCTGCAGGATGCTTTGCACCTTCCTCAGGAGTTGCTGGAGTTGGTTGGAGGTTTGCATAGCTGCAGTAAATCCCTTGCATTTCTCTTTTAACATGCTGAACAGTTCCGGATTAAGGGAAAGTGACAGTTCTTACTGTCTCATTTTTCTGCATTGAAACATTACATGTAAAAATGTTGTTGTTACGGTGATTTGGAAAGAAAAATAGTAGGATAAAAGAGTATTCGAAAGGAAACAACTCATGGAGCATCTCAGACTTCTACCAGAGCCAAGCCCTCTTCTCTCTGACATGATCACTAAGTGGTTAAGAGCCAGCAGCTGTCAGTGCATAAGAAGATTGTCAAGGTCAACAGCAGTAGGAAAATGATGCAGCACGTTTTTTTCTGCTCTTACTGAAATTTCATTCACTTGTTCAGCTTTCCAGCCATTATTGCCTACTTCTCCCAAACTGCAGGTGATGTTTTCTAGCCCGCCTGTTGAGCTTGTAGGAAAGTTTGTTCAAATCAAGTGCACTCGTGCAAGATTTTTGCATTAATTCACTTTCTAAGGAAGAGAAACAGTCTAGCTTTCACTTAACGGTTAAATTGATGAATCGTTAGAGAGTAGCATGGCCTTATTTTCCTTGCCAAAGCCTTTTTCTTTTTACTGTGACAGTGTCATAAAGTGGTAATAGGACAGATTAGTGCTGGCTTCAGCAGGTTCCCAGGGCACTGTTGTCTGTCCTCAGACTATTGCAGCTGGTTTTTCTCTCTCATTTGTGTGCTTCTCTTGCAAGGATGTGTTTACTCAATGTTTTTTGGAGACTGGCTTCATTCTGAACCTTCTAAAAGTAACTTCACTAACCAAGTAAAGGTATTTCAGAGAGAGGATGGTCATATACAAAAATGCCCAGTGGTTTTATCAGACTGTGATCTAAGGTGCTGAGCAAAGTAAGCAAACAGCACTGAAATAATCTGGACTGCTTCTGTTGTGGGTTGCGTGGCAGATGAGAAGTCTGGTCTCAGGGGAAGAAAGATACTGACACTGCATGGGATACAGTTGTGCGCTGCCACATGCTTGTGAATAATACTTCTTCAGACAAGAAAAGTGGTTTTTTTTTTCCTCAAAGGAGATGAGGGCAATGCTTCACTTCTGTGCTTGTTTATATCCCTGTGGTAGCGGTTCCACGCTGGGCTGTTTGGCTGTATTTGTCTTAGCTCCGTTCCTCGTTGCACTTTATCTAGGCAACGAACCCCAGTGGCATAATTTGTACCACTGTCCGAAATGAATGCTGTGTGTGTGTGCCTCTTTCACATCTCTCTGTATAAAGTCAGGCTGTCAAGAGAGGGGAAGAAAGTTGTGACTTCATGTAACTGAAAACATGCTGCATGTGCGGGCTTCGGTGGGAGTCTGTCCTGGAACCAAGTGACCTCTCAGAAAACCCAGTTGTGAGCTCATAAAATACAGTCAGTCTTCCACTGCAGTCAGACAAAACTCCTGTGACAAGACCCTGGTGAATACTCACTGTAGTACAGTTTTAAAGTCTCATACAGTTGCTAATGAATCTATTACAACTTCTCTACCGTAACTACCTCTACTGCTGCTGTAGTGTTGTTTTTTTCCCCATGGTTCTTATCAGACTTCATGGGGGAGCATGAAATACAGGGATGTTCAATGAATAACTCTGTCCTAGAGATAATGTGAGGTTAAGGTGGATGAATTATAAATCAATTACCATCAGTTAGAAATGATCGTTACGCCATGTTTTATGTGAGGTTGAACTCCAAGTGCAACATCAGGCTTCAGCTTCTGAGCTTGTAAATCAGCGCTGTCATAAAAGTAACAGTGGATTTACTTTCATCTTACTATTTACTATCATTACTACTATCAAATTACATCTCACTTTCACACAGCAGCACAGGTGGGACAAGCAGGTGAGCTCCTGTGCGTGGTCAGAGTTCTTGCAGTCTTTCCTCTTAAGATTTCCATAGGCATTTTCACTTAGTCCCAAGTATCAAACAGATACGCCTGCTGTTCGCAGAATGTGGACTGTACATTGCCATCGTGATGTCATCACAACCAGGAATCACAGCACGGTGATGCTGTGATTGTATTTTTTTAATTTACACAAATTAATTAGCCGGCCTTGTTACATGGAATAAAAGAGCTTGTGAGAAGATGGTTGAGTGTTGGAATGCAGGGTCTAGAAGGGTGTTAAGTTTGGGAAGTTGAGCATTGTTAGCAAGGATAGCCCTCAAGGAAATGGCATGGATATCTGTTTAGCTGTATTTCCAACAGATTTAATGGAAAACTTTGGAACTCAAGGCTTCAAAGTTTCTTAGCCAGCGACTGGGAAGAGATAAGGGAGAAAGGAGAAGGTCAGAAAGAAGATCTGGAACGGAGCTCTAGGATGAAGTTGAGTTTGCATTTTGAAAGATCAAAACCATTTACATGATTAATGATATGACTTCAGTTAAAAAGCTGCATTTGGTGTGGCAGGGGACCCACATCTCTCCTGGCAGCTTCTCTCTGATGAATATCTGATCTCTTTGAGGTCTTCTAACCAGTGGAGATGTTCTTTTATACCTCATAAGGAGGGCTTTTTGAGCAGAGCCTTGTCGTGCTTTACATTCCCTTCTTTGCTTCTGCAGCAACGCCCTCGGTTCCTCTGGTAGCTGCTGCTCGGGGGAGATGGGTATGATTCATTCCAGCTTTGCTCCTGCCTGTGGGTTTAATGATAGGAGAAGATCGACTTCAGAGGTAAAAAATAGATTATCTGAGTATATACAAAAAATAAAACTCAATTAAAATTCAGCATTAAACTGCATGTATTGACCCCTTTGAAATTTCTGTATTATGGAGTATAAGCTCTTAGAGAAATGGGAACTTAGCATACTCAGATCATATTTCTGAAGCCATTAAAAAAAGAGATCAGTGGATTTTTTTTTGCCAAGCTGTAGCATATTTATGTGAACACTGGACAACCTGTTGACTTGCGTGCTGTAATAAGAGCGTGGAAACTGGTGAGGCTTGGTTTTTTTTCTTCAGAAGCCTCATGTTAGATTGTACACTTTTAAAGGGAATAAGTTGTACAGCATGCAGCTGGTATTGGAAATCCACAGGTGCTGCCAGCGTGGGGCTGGTGCTGGCTCCAGCATTTGTGCCAAAGCCGGGCTGACACCCTGCTCTGCTTAGCACCGCGGGCACCCAGCTCTGTCTGCTCCAACACGGCACTAAGAGAGCAAAACATGGTGTAGTAAGAAGCTGTTAAAGGTCCCGAAGGCAGCCGGGAATGCTGTGCGAGAACTCTGTGCTGATATTATCAATCCTCGTTAAAGCAAGTAGTGCAAGCATCCTGCAGACATGCTGCTCTCTGTGCGTTTTGTCCTTAACTTAAAGTAACAACGTTCTTTCTGGTTGTAACAAATCGCTGCTTTTAGCTGCCAACAAAGGCCAGCATGTATATATTTGTCTAACATCATAAAAACCTTGTATGATTTGGAGATTCAAATAAAAATCGAAGCAGGTCTCTATTTCCTTTTTTTTTTTCCTTCCTCATTTGACTTCTGTGTGCTATTTAGCAAATTTGCTAGTGCTGTCTTGAGTTAAGTAACCTACAGTGGGAAGGAAAGCAGGGCACCAGACAGCTTCCCCAGTGTTAATCAACTTTTTTGTGTTGATAACTTTGAAACAGAGAATGACCTGCAGTCAACAGAGAGTGACCTGCAGAGAATCTCCTTCCCCCAGGAAGGAGAGGGAAGCAATGGACTGCTAAGCTTCTTTTCTAATTGAGCCAGTTACTGAATTTCTGTTAAAACATTACTTGCAGAAATATTCTATTAAGATTCTCCAAAACTTTTAAGGAAAGTTCTTTTCTGAATGACAGAACTGCTGAAGTGTATCCATGTAGAAGATGCAGAGAGAAATTGGTGATTGCTGTTCTGGGAGAGAGCTTTGAGATAAGACAGATTTGGAGGTTGTGTTCAAATCCAGGCAGCAGGTGAATTCCTCCAGAATAAGAGAACAGACCCGGCTTTCCACCGTCCAACAAGTGGTTTTCTTTCTCATTCACTTCAGCAGCTTACATCAAGCTTTAGGATTGTCCCCTTGCTTGTGACACATGAGAGCAAGCTTTGTTGTTTTTCTTATGCTCAGTGAGTTACTGCCTTGCCTGTGCTCAGTCTGGGTTTGCTCTCTCACTTAAAACCCATCGACTTTTATTCGCATGAATAATCCCTTCTTGACTTCCTTTGCTTTGTGTCCTGTGAAGTCACGGGCTTACCCCAGACGCTCACTCTTTCGCTTCTTTTGTTGTCTTACAATGGGAGACTCTTTGGTTTTTATTGTAGATACAAGCTAATCAATGATTGACTTTCATTGTATTTTTATTTACCTTTAACTTCTTGGCGTTTCTCAATGGCTTCTCAATTTAGCAGAGTCTCTGAGTTCTTGTAATGGGAACCTTTCCTCCCCCATCATTTTTGCAGCTTTTCTCTACCTGTTAGCTCTGCTGCTGCTTCAATCAGTTTGAACAAACTATTAATACTGATCAGTACCATCAATGTACTGAACTTTGGTGCCAGTTTTATCACAGTTTACCGTAATTTTGCCTTGACCATTTCTTTTACTTGAACTACTTATGGGAACCTCTTGCTCTGAGGCCACATCTGCTGATGTCTGGTGTTATTTATTATGAAGTTACAAGCAGGGACGTGCAAAATAGCTTCAAGTATGTCATACAAAGTTTTGATAACCTATGTATTTATGGGAAGAGATGGAGATTCCATTTGTGTGTGGCAGAGACCTTGTTTTCTTTGTGAGATATCTGCTTGCTTTGTAAGGTAACTTGTCTGTAAAGTCTCTATGAAGATTCTAATGTCACCGCATTACAAAACTGCAAAATATCAACATAATTTCATAGTTCCCTTAGTTAACTACTCCGTACATTTTCCAAATAAAAAAGCAAAATGATTATTGCTAGACCAGAATGTGCTTAATTTTTTTAATCTGTCAAACCTTCAAATGCATTTTGTCATTCTTGCCAGGAGCCTTACCCACAGTGATGGGAATGGCTTCTGTTGGGAAGAGCTCTCTGGCCCACAGCTGCTGTGCCAGCTTCCTTGCTGAAACATTATATCGCCCTGTAAGATTGCACTTGGGTTTAACAGTTATTGAAATAAGACTCGACGGTATTTCAACCCTTGTGGCTAAGAAATTAGGTATTGTTTGACCATCAGATACTCATTAGCAAATATTTACCCACCTTTTATGAACTCTTCCCCTGGATTAAGCAAGTGCAACATGTATTTGTATCACCAGTGCGTGTTTGTTGCTTAGCATGAAGCCTTCAGAAGCATTTAAGGGCTTACCAGGGTTGCTGTTGAAAGTTAATTTTGTTGTCACACGTTCTGTCAGATTTCTACAAGAGCTTTGATAGACTGTGATTAATGCTTTAGAGCTTCAAAGAGGCAGTGTTATTAATGTGAGGGTTGACATAAAGTTACTCTAGTGAGAGTATTATTATAGCTGAAAATCTATCTTAGTGATTATCATTAGGGCAGAATGCCATGGAGATGGGTAGTTGGCTGTACGTCTATTTTAACTCGTGTTGAGAGCCAGATTCCTCACTTTCTTTAGTCTGTTCAAATATCAGTCTGGTTTTATTTGGCAGTCCATAAGGAAATCCAGTTCTTGAATGGGAAAGGCTTAGTGTTTCTGAAAGTGGCTTGATTAATGTAAGTTATGGTAAATTTTCTCACGCAATGCCGCTGTTCAAGGCCAAGTACAGTGCAAACTTCCTCGTTTCTGCAGGTAAAATTAAGCACTTAACTGGATACTGAGCTCCAATGTAAAGCAACTCATGGGCAGTGACAGCTGCTCTCTCTTCAGCAGCAAGTTTGGATCAGAATCTTAAAATCCTCACCTTTGACTTGGAGTCATGTTCTTAAAAGGAAACATGTACAGTCTGGGTGCCAAATCTAAAAGTTACCTTGGGCTCTGACCAAGGAGTTGGTCGCACCAAGTTCCAGCCGGCTGAGTAAAAAATTGACTTCCTGCAGCGTGTTTGAGTTCAAGTTGCAAGTAAAGAGCCAAGAGCCCAGCGCTTCAGATCTTACAGCCCCTTGGCAGGGATTGCAAAAGCAAAGTGGACTTTGAAGCCACTGGTTCATGAAGCCTGGTTCATGGCTCCCAAGTCCTTAACTGGTAAGCGTCAGCCTTGAGTCTCTCCACTCATTTACCGGTGCTATATTTTTGGGGGTTCCTTGCCTGCAAGTGAAAATGCCCAATTTGCTTTTTGGTGAGGTTTTATTTTTGTATTCTGTTTCAGCTGACATTCTGTACTATGGAAAGCTGCATGGAAGATACTTGTACGTGTTTTCAAGTCTAATGTCATTGAAACAGATTAGTCTTGAACATAGCAGTGTGCTGAGCAGCAGACAGATGTGTCTGTCCTCTGTCTCTGGGGTTTGTTTTCACATTATTTGAGAAATGGAGGAAGTTGCCGTTCCCTGTGGGGACTTTGTGGGCCTATGGAACTTTCTTGATTTCATAAATTAGGCAGAATCCAGTTTACTGTCCTCTGCTGTGGGGCAAACCATAAAGGTAGGAACTTCTCTTGTCAGCTGTGCTCACCGGCGTGCCAGCTGCTGTGCTGTCACACGCTGCTCTGCAGCTGGGCAGTGCACTGGTTGGGCAACTGGAGCATTACAGTTAGAGCTCCTGGGGCAGGAGAATTCAGCGTGTCTTCAGAGAGAAGAGTGGAAAGCATTTCTCTAGGAAAACATCAATGGGCTGCAGCTGAAATGAGCAAAGCACTTGGTGTCACAGAAGAAAACAAAGCAAATCCTTCACAAATATCTCAGCAGATATAAGCGACTGCACTGCACAATAAAATAATCATTTTACATGATGTTTGTCCTTCTCCTTCATCAGCTTTTATCTGTTAGGAAGGATCTGCTGTGATAATGTGCCATGCGACCTCGGATTGTCACCCTGAAACTGGAAGGAAACTTTCCAGATTTAACAGATGAAGTTCTCATGCCTGCACATGTGCCTCAGCCGTAGCAGTTATGAGCAGTTAAAGCTGTTCCTCCTTAGATTGGGCACCCAGTTCATAAAATACCAGCATATATTTAATGGAGGTTAATGGAAACAAACTATGCATCTGCTGTAATAACTAGCTGATAATTCTGCTTTTGTCACCTCTCTTTAACACCTTTTGTTGATTTTTTTTTTCCATCCTACAAAGGTGAGCACATCCCTTGACATTAACTGTTTTCATTTCTGTTACGTGATAATGTTCTTACACGGTGCCTGAGCAAAAAGCTTAGGGAAATTAATAGTGCTGTGCTTCCAGTAAAGGAAGAGCCTCTACAGCTGTTACAGCCCAAAGACATTTGTTGCTGAAGGCGAGCTTGCATTGCATGCCAGAACCGATGTTTTGGTGCTTTGGGAAGTGCTGGTAAGAGAGGGGGCAAGAAGGGAGCATGTGCACTGTGGAAAATACTGCTGAGTAATTTCCCTTTTGAAATGCAAGGTAGGACTATTGCAAATATATTGGATTGCAGCTGATAACAGCAAATAAATAAAACCATCAATAACAATGTCTGCGTTGTGTTCCCCCCCCCCCCCCCCATCAAATCCCTCCAAATCAAGATTACCTTTGCAAGTTGCATTGAAGAAGTGGAGAATAAGAAAGTTGAAGGAAAGAAAATTAGAAGTACGTGCTGAAGAGGGGGATGAATACGCTGTAAAACGGAGCAGCCTGATGTGACCGAGCAACCTGTACTGCTTTGGAGATGAACATCTGAGAAATGAGGTGCCATCGTTGTAGTAAACAGGGATTCAATTCAGTAAAAAGCAATTGGCAATACAAATTATAGCAAATGTAAATAAAAAAATTGAGTGTGGCTTTTTAGCGATTTTGAGGCCTTTCTTTTACACTTTGTTTCGGGGTCGGACGTTTCAGAGAGCACTGCAGTGAGTTTAGGAGTACTGAATTCTTGAGTCAGGTTAAAGCTCACGTTCATTAAGGTGGAGAGCCACGTTTTGAGTGTTCTTCTGTGTTTAAATACAAAAATTAGATGCTGTTTCTGAGCTGTTGGTAAGGATTGGCTAAATATAGAGAGCACCGGTCCCTTCTGGAAGATCTGTTAAGTGTTTTGTATGCCAGCTGTCACTTACTGCTTATTTTTGCCTTAATACTTAGTTAAATGAAAGCTAATGGGACGTAACTACAGAAAATGTGATGCGTTCTTCTCTGTGTCAGTGGTAGCTGTGTAAAGTAACTTGCCAGCAACATGTAGTGACTGGAGGGAGGTTGTGTTCCTGGGAAGGGTGGGAATTAGGAACACACAGCTTGGTGAGCGATGGAGAAATTCTAGAGGAGACTTGATGCTGCGTATTTGTGTGCTCTGCCTGCTGTTTTGGCTTTGGAAGTATTGGCATCGAGGCAGGAATAACAGTTTAAAATCTGCTAGGATAAAAGCTGGATGTTTAATCATTTGCACTTAATTGTTCAGTACAGCTCTTGTGTGGGTTAAACTTGTGTAGAATTAAACCCTGTGGATGTTTGTTTGCTCTGCTTCCTAGTTGTTAGGTGACATTCTGTACTATTTAAGTCATTGTGGATGAGGGAGTCTATGAACTTAAGTCTTCCTGTGATTTCTACTCAGGTTAGTCAGTGAAGCTGTAATGTATTAAGGATTTGAACGTAGAGCTGTGAATGTAGAGGGCTGACAGCCAAGGTCAGGCTGGAGGGGCTCTGAGCACTGATGGAGCTGTGGGTGTCCCTGCTCATTGCAGGGCGTTGGACCAGGCGGCCTTTAAAGGTCCCTTCCAACTGAATTGTTTCTGGGATTAATTCAGTTCACACGTGTGAGGAAGAGCAGAGGCAATTCCTATTTCAGTTTTGGTGGACTGCTATAATAGCACGTGTTTGGGATGAGCTTCCTCCTGGTAGGACTTTTCAGCCTAAATGTATTAATCAATTTTGTGAACAGCTTCAGCTGTGCTATTCTGGGTCTGCCCTCCTGTGCTAACATTTCTTACACTGATGCTTATATAATGTAAGGAGTTCTTGGTGAGATGCAGTAACTTGATCTTCAGCGCCATCATAAACTTGAAGGCTTTGCCAAACATTCTCTGAAATTGGTGTTTTAAATAGCCCCAGCTCAGAATTTTCTTACGTTTTCCATGGCAACAAGTTCATCTGTTATGCAAATGTCACGTTAACAGTCTCTGTAAATGCATTGCTCCGTTTCTTTCCTGCAAAGTGGATGTTTAGTTCTTGGTAGAAGTACGTTGTAATGAAGAAGCACAGTTGCGTGTGTAAGCATCTGTCAGGAGGTGAAGTGAAATGTCTTCCTAAGGTGAGAACTTCGGGGTGACATTTATAATCTCTTTGGATGACTCAGTGATTAAAATGCTATTCTGTGCATATGTGAAGTGATGGATTCTATGGAGCAATATGTTTCTATAATAGGACAGGATTGTTTTCCTAATGATAGAGGTGATTGTTTCTTCTTTTTTAATGAGGCAGTTTCATCCTAGCAGTCTCTGAAGGTCGTCTTCAGTGCTTATGCTGTCCTTCCTCCTCCTGCTTCTACCATGTAAGCCTGAATGGCTGTTTTTAGGGAAGGGGAGGTGCAAGTTGTGTTGGGAAAGCCTTTAGTCCCTGAATTTACTTTTGTTTTTGATGTTGAGGGTCTATTTATCTCTGCTGTTGATGGCCCTCAAACGAGAAGGTTGTACATTGAGTTCCAAATTAGAACAGAAATGTACTAAAACAGCAGGGTAAGACATGCTGTTTCTCATCAGAGACGTTATGTTTTGAGAGGGAGCTGAGCCGTGGCAATGACTTGATAAGTTTGGCTTGGACAGATTGACAACACAGGACGGAGATCTGGTGTAGCCCTGACTCCTGAGGATCATGACAATAACTCAGAAGTTCAAGTTACATTGCGCTTTATGGCGATAATTTTTATACACTGAAGCTGACATGGACTGTTATCAGATAACTTCATGATGCTGCTGCAAGAAAAGCGCCCCATTAATTAATTATAATAATAGATGGGAATCAGGGTCATCTTGACATCTGGATGTTGTTGCTTTTTCACTGCATGTTCTCATAGGCACTTGCCAGCACTGTTGAAATAGGACTCGTAATGATACTGTGTAGCCATTGAGATTTAACTGACATCCTCTTTAATTAGATGTTCATGTTTCAGAAATCGAGCTGTGCCCTTTATGCCTTGGATCTCCCCCTTAGGGTTGCACAGAGGTGTGCTGCTGTTGCATCCTTCCGGCATCATTTTTAACATTCAGCTTGAGGAAGGTTTGGCATTGCCAATGGAAGTCAGTTAATGCTGGCAGACGTGGTCTGTATCTTTGAATGAGGAGATGGGCGCCTTCCAGCCTTAGTAACGGCAAGGGGTAAGACGAAAAATCTAAAAACAGAATCAAGATGCTTGAATCTTAACAGCAAAAATGTGCTAAGGGAGCAGCCTGAGTATTCACGTCTTTCTAACGGGCGTTTTGAAATGGGTAGCGTTTTTATTCTTTCACTGCTTAAGTCACTTTCTGTTTAATCAATTACGTATATTAAATATGCATGGTCCTTAATTTTAAACGCCATGGCATGCGTTGTTGGATGAGTTCTAAAAAGCCTCTGTGACGTCGCTTAATGTGGTTTTCTTCATGCTTCTTCAGTCGGCACAATTTTCATTTAATTGTTTTAGAGTCATTTTTGCTGTTATTTTCAGTGACTTTGTGTGTGTAGAAGGCATTCCTTTCTTCTAGCCCGTCTCCCAGAACAAACAACAAGTCAGATTTTTACATGCACCTCGAAATTTAAGTAATGCACATGAAAAACATGACATATCCATTAGTATTCTGGATACGGGAGTAGAGGAATTCTGATGCACAGCAAACTGTTTTTCAAATGAAAACTCAAGTTGCATCAGTATTTTGGAAATCGTTAACCTGAGCAATGTGGGAATGGTTATAGAGTTGTGGCTTTTGCTGAGTTCTCTGTAAGGATTGTTTAGCTTGGATATACCCTTAATCTTTATTTAACTCTCTTAAAATAGCAGTGTTTTGGCATTTACCAAGGAGAGAAAAATCAAAAGTCGATTCATACTATAGTAGTAACTGGTCTAAGCTAATGTGAACCAGTCCCAAAGGGATTTGACTAGCAAGTCTGAACTGTTCCCCTGCAGTTCACATCGTGAAGCCGTGTGGTTCTCACTGTCAGTGTAACATGGCAGCTTCTTGTCTTTGGTATTTCTTGTAAGGCATCAGAACAGTGCTTGAGAGATCAGATGGGAGATTCCCCTTCCTGCTTCATGGTGGGAGCTGTGTGTTTGGTGCCGCACTTAAAGCTCATTAAAGATAATAGCATCTTGTACAGTTTTGCAATACTTAATTATGGGATTCGGTTGCAAGCGAGACTGTGTTTAACTTCTTCCCTCCTGGTATCTGAGCACACTTAACCCATCTCACTAGAAATTGCCCAGTTGTTTTAGAGTCCCGTTAATATTTTGATTAACAGCAATGGTTGGAGTGCAGGCACTGTAGGTTGTTCTGGGATGTCTTGGTCTGATCAATGGAATTAAGTACGGGCAAATAAAGGTAGCTGTTATTTGTCACCTGAACTAGGTAGCACTGCAGTGTTGATATCAACCAGTTATCTGTCCACTGATGGTAGCGTGAGGTCTCCCGTGCCTGTTGCAGTGCTTGTACTGAATGCTGTGTGGGTTCTGCAGGCAGTAAAAGCAGGTAATGCTCTTGCTGACCTGTCTACAGCATGCATAAATAGCTTTCAAATACGATTCCTTCTCCCCTTTCCTGTAAGCGGCAAGGCAGAAGTTCCTGCATTCCTCTCTCGACCTTTGTTGCTGTGGGCAGGTAGCTGTTTTTCTGTCTGTTTCTTTCATTCAGTTTCCTTTGCATCTTTCTTTTGCAATTCCTGAAATGCCCATGCACATATATTAAGTTCTGCCCTTCATTTATTCTTTTGTCATTGTTTCCATTTCACTTTCCCTGTGTTTCATTCCTGTATCTTTCTTGTTTAGACCAAGTGGAGGATCCAGCTGGCCGTAGCAGCCATGTAGGACCCTTCAGGAACCTGATGGTAAGTGCACGTGTGTACTTATACTCAGGATTCCACCAGGTTCTGTACTGTGAGGAGCTGTTTTCCCTCCTGCAGGCTTCTGTCAGTCCTTGGCATTTTAAACTGTAAGAAAATCGTGGGGCAGACCTTTGGTTACTTCCTCGTTGACACTTTGATATCAGAATTGCAGGTAGAGGTTTTCACTGGAATTACGCAGGTAGAAAGTGTGTCAGTCTTTCATGGTCACGTGAATTTAAAAAGCACTTTGGGAACTCTCATGAGGGAAAGTCTATCAAAAGCCACTAGGTATCTTCAAAAGATCCTGAACTCTGAAGAGTTTGAAAGCTAGGAGGGTGTACCAAGAAGGTATACTCTTCTTAAATTCTCATCCTGGACATCAGCTGTTGAATACGGTTAGGATGATAGGATGGATCCGTCTTGGGCAGCCCCTGCTGTGCTTGAGTACAGGGAACTCTTCTAATCTTTATAAAAAACACTGCAAACTACAAGCAAACAGGCCAAAACTAATAACAAGGAAACAACAGAAATTGGTTGGTATCCCTAGCTGATGTGTCAGCAATTGAACTGGCCCATTTGACAAATGCATGCAAGCATTTTGCTCGCTATAAAGGTGAATAGATGCCAGGTGAAACTTCTTTTCAAATGCATTTGTACTTAAAGACCAATAGCTTAAAATATTTCCAATGGTATCAGTGAGTAGATTGCTTTTTTATTTTTTTTTTTCCTTCTTAGGAGTGTGCCAAGGTATCTTGCAAATGGTCTTTTTCTCGTCAGTAGGATGAGAAAGTATGCTATCTAAATAACCCTGTTTTGGTTACAAATCCTGATACTCTGGTGGCTTCCCAGATTATAATTTGAAGTGCTATAAATTTTATATTCTATAAATGGAGAACACTTTGGAAAACCTGTTTGCTTTAGTACTTCAGAGTGATTTTTGTTGTTGTTGCTTTTGCGTATCTTGCATTTTGAAGAGCACGCTTTCCCTCTCATCTTGCTGTAAGAAAAGGCTGGGTCTTGGTTTGCAGGCTTTTACAGTAACATGTCACTGTGCTGAAATTTGAGGCTGCTGTAGAATCAGGCTGTAGAGTTGTCCAATGACTTCATCTGCCATACCATCCCCTGCTGCACCATCTCATGAAGCTGTCTGTAGCTGTGGCCAGGCTTGGCAAAGGTGAGAGGTGCATCCAGGCCTTGGTCGGTTGAGTCAAAATACAGATGTCGGTCTTGAAATGATAAGTTTCAAAAAACAGTAGCTCTTAGGGGGTTCGAATAGCTAAATACGTGTTTTGTGAAATGGATCTTAACGCTGTGATGCAGTGTTGATTTCCTAGGAATATACTGAAATTTAGCACTTAGACCCTTTACCTAGAAGTAGAATGTTTGTTGTTTCTGTTACTGTACAGGTCAAGAACAATTTGGGGCAACTTGGTAGATACTTCTGGAAAACTATTTGAATTTCTTGCTCAGATCTTGGTGCTGCCTGTTGAAGTTACAGATAGCAGAGGTGTCATTAGCATGGAATTGTGGCCAAACAGGACAGGATCAGATAAAGCCGGGCTTAAACTGCTCGTGCCCATGTGAACTGCTGACAACTTGAAACTATTTGGTGTCGGAATCTTGTATTGCATTATCAAGTAAATCAGAGTTCCCTCATTTTGGAAAGATTTAATGAGGACTGATAGAATATTTGAGGATGTTACAGGATAACTGCTAGAACTGCTTGGGAAGAGTGCATGCGTATTTTCCAAAGATGACAAAAATGTGTTCTGAGTGGACTGTGCTATCAGTTTCTCAGATTGAAAACTCTTAAATTGGAAAAAGGGAGAGGGAAAAAGGATAATTACACACACGAAGCTGAAAAACCCTGTGGAATTTGGGGAGCGCCTCTGAAACTTGAGCTCCTTGGGAGGAAATGAAGGTAATTATATTTGGATGATGTAGAATGTGCAAATAAAAGCAAGTATTTCCTTTTAAAGCCGACCTGCCTCAGTTCTATAGGAGGGGGTGCATACTTCGAAAATTTGGGTTGGAATAGAGAGGATCATTTTTTAAAAGGCATTTCAAGCTTTTGGCCTACGATGTGAAAAATATTTCAAGAAGAAAGGAGAAACTCGTTGACAGGGTTATGAGTTGGGAAAATGTGTTTCTAAGTAGGAGATGAATTTATGGCTGTAATTCACACTTCTGACTTGAGAAGAAGGGTCATTGTGTTAGCGGAGCGCTCTGTGTGCAAGAGGGAGCATCACAGAAATTTGGATTGCTGCTTCTGGGGAATTCTTGTTCCTAAGAGGTGGGTGTGTGGAAGTGTGAAGTTTCAGATGAGAGTGGTGCTTTCACCACGTGCTTACATGTGGAAGTTCTTTGCCATGACTTGAGTTAGAAGATTCTGGTTTCATTTGTTCTTCTAGTCCCTGCCATCAGTTCCAAAGATTGCAGAACTGAATATTTGAGAGCCGGGTCAGGAATATAGTGTTACAGCTTCGCAGCCTGAAGATGTTTTGAATGTCTTTGCATGTTGCATCACAGATTAGGTCTTTGCATAATGCCATTTTACTCTAATCTTCATTGTGTCCATAATCTCATGCAACATAGTTCCTAATTTTGCTAACTGAAAGTGTTAGCAAGCTTGATTGTGTATAGGACATGGCGATAGACCCTTATAGTTTGCTGTTATCCAGTTCCATCTCATTTGTTTTTACTGCCTTTGCTGTGTTGGTCAGCACCACGTTTAGACTTCATTGCTTTTATTGTAACTCTTCTCCATGTCATAATTCAGGATGTTCCCACAAGTATAGAAGCCTCTCTGAGCTTCTCCTTGATACAGCCTTCCAATTAACACTATGGAATAGTAATACATTTCCCATACGCTTGTATGAAATACAATAACCTAGCT
This sequence comes from Numida meleagris, assembly GCF_002078875.1. Taxonomy (NCBI): domain Eukaryota; kingdom Metazoa; phylum Chordata; class Aves; order Galliformes; family Numididae; genus Numida; species Numida meleagris. Next base: position 5,280,145 of record NC_034428.1, on the reverse strand, counting down.
GTTTGAAGGTAATTAATAACTCTGTCTTGAGCTGCTTAATTCTGTCACAGTAGATTTCCTTTGTAATCTGTGCCTGCTTTGTAAGGTATTTTGGAATCTTGGGTTTTTAGAGACTCCCGATTCTCTACTTTTAACTTCTTTCAGGCCCTAGAGACTTAATACTTTATCGATGCATAGTCACAGCTTGGACATCAATTTCTTCTAGGTCATCTTTTCTTGCTTCTTTTGTTCTCCACTTCACCTTAGCACTTTTTGCATATAGTGAATGTGTTTTCTGAATGCTCTCCTTCCTTGCAGATGTCATTTGTGTTCCTGAAGAAAAAAGAGTTTCTACAGAAGTAGGTTATACTCCAAAGCTGGGTGTTTTAATTTGCCACTCAGACAAGAAAAATAAAAATTGCTCAACAGGAATAATGAATGTTTTTGGTTTTTTCTCCCAGGAAAGAAAAAGACTCAGGAAAGTAAAAACAAGGGGAGGAAGGCAACAGATACAAAGCAGAAAAAGACTGATTTGGATTCTTCAGCAGATATGAGGGATTCTAAAGAGGGTGAGAGTAATCAAGTATCTTATTGTTTTCTTTCTAATTACCTTGTTAAATCAGATGACAAGTTTTATTATGTTTAATAAGTTAACATGTTATACTAAAGCAGCAAAGTGAACATGTTCATAGTGTTTACTCAAACAGTTCCATTATCAAGGTATTTGGATGTCAGAACTTTGTCAATAAGGCAACTCTGCAGTAGGAAAAAACAATGTACTGTAAAATTTCTATGTCCAAACCCCTTGGAACACAAAAGTTCTCATTCAAAAATATCTTTAGAGCTTCGTTATACAGTCATTATTACAGCTACTTAAGAAAGATCAGTGTCACAAGGGAAAAATACAGTAATAATGCATAGAATAATGCATACTGCCTGTCCCAAAGGTGATCTGAAAAGATGTATAAATTTATGCTTTTTACATATTATGTATGTAAAAATGACTTAAGTGTGTTTTAAATACTCGGGGTTTTTTGTTTTACAATAATGGAAAACTTTTCCTCTGCTGTGGGTATAACTGGTAATGGTTAAGGCTCTTTACAGGTACTGATAGAAGTTTGGAAAAAATAAATATTTAAATTTTTTGACCCCTTTCTTCACTCTGTTGTCTCTTCTGCTTGCACAGTGTGCACTGTTTTGTTGCTGATATCTTATGCTCTGGCTAGGGAATGGAGATGAACTTCCTTCTCTGTACTCATAGCCACTTCAAAAACACTGTGTGAATTGGCAGGAAAATTATTTTCTTCACAAATGAATGTATCTGACAGCAGATAAATAAAACTGGCATGCAGAGGTGTGAATAAACCATCAGTTTACGCCAATAAATGAGATGCATGCAGGCTGATTCAGTAGTGTAGGAAATATCCATTCAGGCAATGGCTGATAGACTGCAAAGCACCCTGCCAGATCTAAGTTATGCCTTGCCATGCATTACAGTATAAGTCCAGATTGTTGTATTGTGCATAAAGTTAATAATAACTTAGAGAAAATGGTCCAAGTCCAAAATTTGCACGACAGACTTCCTGGATACTTCAGCTTGTATGTATTGCTGTACTTCTCTGACACTCTTTTAATGTAAGAAAAAACAATGAAGGTTTTTCAGAGGTTTCTTTAAATGTTCTGAAGTCTGCTATTTTATTTTCTTTGGCCATAATGTTCAATCCTAAGATTCTCACTGTGTTAAGAATCAGCAGTCATTTACATTTTCCTAAAGTTTCAGAAAGGAAATTTCTGGATATGGTTTTGTTTGGTACTGAATCACAGTGGTGAGAAAGAGAAGAGGTATTGTGGGGGTTGTAAAGTATTGGCTTATACTGTATAAAAGGTAGAAGAAAGGTGTAACATACTTCAGAGTGTTTGGTCAAAACGTTTCATGCTTTTCCTACTTTGTATATCAGGTCACAAAGAAGAAGATGAAAAGCCTTCTGTTTCTGCTGTGCTGTCCCTGGAACAAACGGCTGTGATTCAGGAGATGGTAAATCAAGATGTACTTCCAAAGCTGATGATTCCCAGTCCTGCCAGTGAACTGCAAATAGTGACCGAAGAGAAACAAGAAGAAGCAATAAACTGTGCATCAGATGATTTAGATGAGGATGAAGAAGAAGAGGATGAAGAAGAGGAAGAGGAGGAGATGGAAGATACCAACATGCCTAAAGAAAATGCTGAAATGCCTTTGATATGTGAAGAAAAGTTAGACTCTATGGAAGAGCAAAAGAGTACATCAGAGGAATCTCCAGAAAGCTCTCCAAAGAAACTTGTGGTGAAAATTCCAAAAGCAAGAGGTGAATCAAATGGTGATGTTCAGGAAACATTCATGTTTCCTTGTCAGCATTGTGAGAGGAAGTTTACAACCAAGCAAGGACTTGAACGCCACATGCACATTCATATATCTACTGTTAACCATGCTTTCAAATGTCGATACTGTGGGAAAGCCTTTGGTACTCAAATTAACAGACGGAGGCATGAACGTCGCCATGAGGCAGGGCCAAAAAGGAAACCATTCTTAACACTAACATCATCACAACACTTGGACAATGTTGCTGATAATGAAGTAATTGTGAGTGATGGTCTTAAAGACGACTTGAACGTTTCCGATCTTGTGCAAGACTCTGTCGTCTTGGATTCTGAGAAAGCCTCCCAAGAAATGTCAAACTCTGCTTTTGCTGAGGAAAATAAGGAGCCCAAAGAATTGCATCCGTGCAAATACTGCAAAAAGGTTTTTGGAACTCACACCAACATGCGCAGACATCAGCGCAGGGTTCATGAGCGTCATCTTATTCCCAAAGGTGTCCGAAGAAAAGGATACTTCCATGAAGAACCACCGCTTCAAACTGAGCAGGCCCCACCAGTGCAGAGTGTATACATAGCAAGTACTGAAATAGAAGAGGAAGGTGAAATAGATGATGTCTATATTATGGATATTTCCAGCAATATCTCTGAAAACTTAAATTATTACATTGATGGTAAAATTCAGTCCAACAGCAGCACTAGTAATTGTGATGTGATTCAGATGGAGTCCAACTCTGCAGACTTGTATGGACTGAATTGTATCATCAGTCCGGTCACGGTGGAAATTTCCTCAAATATAAAGATTACGCAAACACAGGTGAATGAACCTCCTAAGGAGCCCTCTGGCAGTGGGAGCAATGAATGCAAAAAGAGGAGAACTGCCAGCCCTCCTCTTGTACCAAAAATAAAAACTGAAATAGAACCAGAACCTATAACTCCTACCAGTTCTTTAAATCTTCCTCTTAGCATTTCAACAGAGAGCTTAACTTTTCATAAAGACAAAAGCGTTTATTTGTCATCAAAATTAAAACAGCTTCTTCAGACGCAGGACAGTAAGAAGATAACTCCATCAAGTGAAATCCCGAAGCTAGGACCTTCTGTTGCATCATCATCTATTTTGCCTCCGGTATCCAGCAGATTTAAAAGAAGGACCAGCTCTCCTCCCAGTTCTCCACAACACAGTCCAGTACTTCGAGATTTTGTCAAATCAGGTGAGGGAAAAACTGCGTGGAATGATAATCTTCGAAGTTCAAAAATGCCAAAGTTAGAAAGCCACAGCAACTCGCCTGCTTGGAGCTTAACTGGAAGAGAGGAGAGAGAGGCTGTGAGCCCTCTTTGCTTCGAAGACTTCAAGACATCAAAAGACTGGACAGTGGCTCCAGCTTTTGGCAATGTATGCAACCAGCAGCCCCTGGATTTGTCAAGCGGTGTAAAACAAAGGTCTGATATCAAAAATAAGAATCAGGTTCCTTGGGAATCTGTATTAGATTTAAGTGTGCATAAGAAGCCTTGCGGTGATGCTGAAATTCGGGAATACAAAGAAAATTCCATTCAGCCAACCTGTAGTGGTGTTAAAAAGAAGAAACCAACCACTTGCATGTTACAGAAGGTTCTGCTGAATGAGTATAATGGAATGGATGCAGCCACAGACAGCACGCCCAGTGTGAACAGAAGCCCAAGCCCAAGCAAGTCCCTGGAGTCTCAGGCAGAACCAGACACAGACCCCAGTCTGTCTGCATCGTCTTCTGTTGACACTCAGCCCCTTAGTTCCTCTGTTTCTCTTGTGCCACACACATCTGCTGTACCTTCCATGTGTCAGCTGCCTCCTTTGTTAACACCAACTAATCCTCCTTCCCCACCACCCTGCCCGCCTGTGTTAACAGTAGCTACGTCACCTCCTCCCCTTCTTCCAACAATGCCTTTATCGATTCCAGATGCTTCCGCTAGTGCCACTAACACTTCTTCTTGCCCATCGCCACTTTCTAACACTACTACCCAGTCTCCACTACCAGTTCTTTCACCTACGGTGTCTCCTTCTCCATCTCCCGTTCCTTCAGTTGAGCCGCTCATTTCTGCTGCTTCGCCTGGTCCTCCTACTCTCTCTTCCTCCTCTTCTTCCTCTTCCTCATCCTCCTCCTTCTCTTCCTCTTCATCATCATCATCTCCATCTCCCCCTCCCCTTTCAGTGGTTTCTTCTGTTGTTTCCTCTGCGGATAACCTTGAACATACTCTCCCAATAATAAAACAGGAGGAAACTGAAAATGAGCAGAAGGCGAGAGAAGATCCTCGTACTTCAAGTGAATCGGGAGTAGTGCAGGAGACATTCAATAAAAGCTTTGTGTGCAATGTCTGTGAATCACCTTTTCTTTCCATTAAGGACCTAACTAAGCATTTATCCGTCCATGCTGAAGAATGGCCCTTCAAATGTGAATTCTGTGTACAGCTTTTTAGGGATAAAACAGGCTTGTCAGAACATCGCTTTCTGCTTCACGGAGTAGGAAATATCTTTGCTTGCTCAGTCTGTAAAAAGGAATTTGCTTTTTTGTGCAATTTGCAACAGCATCAGCGAGATCTCCATCCAGACAAAGTGTGCACACATCATGAGTTTGAAAGCGGGACTTTGAGACCCCAGAATTTTACTGACCCCAGTAAGGCCAACATAGAGCACATGCAGAGCCTGTCGGAAGACTCTTTGGAACTTTCGAAAGAGGAGGATGAAGATGAAGATCTAAATGATTCCTCCGAAGAGCTTTATACTACTATAAAAATAATGGCTTCTGGGGTAAAATCTAAAGATCCAGATGTTCGTATGGGCCTCAATCAACACTACCCAAGCTTTAAACCACCTCCATTTCAGTACCACCATCGAAATCCTATGGGTATTGGAGTTACCGCAACAAACTTCACTACCCACAATATTCCACAGACTTTTACTACTGCCATCCGCTGCACAAAATGTGGGAAAAGTGTGGATAACATGCCCGAGTTACACAAGCACATATTGGCCTGCGCATCTGCCAGTGACAAAAAGCGATACACGCCCAAAAAAAATCCAGTACCACTGAAACAGACAGTGCAGCCTAAGAACGGCATGGTTGTCATAACTGGTCCTGGAAAGAATGCCTTCAGACGAATGGGTCAGCCAAAAAGACTGAATTTCAACGTTGAGATTAGCAAAATGTCTTCAAATAAACTAAAAATAAGTGCATTGAAAAAGAAAAACCAGCTTGTCCAGAAAGCTATCTTGCAAAAAAAGAAATCTGCCCAGCAGAAGGCAGAATTGAAAAACAGTCTTTCTGAGTCAGACTCTCACATCTGCCCCTACTGTAATAGAGAGTTTACTTACATTGGAAGTTTGAACAAACACGCGTCGTATAGCTGTCCCAAAAAACCCATCTCCCCATCCTCCAAAAAAAAACCATCCAAAAAAAGTGCAAGTTCATCACCTGCAAACAGCGAAAAAGGCAGCAACCAGCGCAGACGAACAGCAGATGCAGAAATCAAAATGCAAAGCATGCAGCCTCACTTGGGCAAGACAAGAGCACGAACCTCAGGACCTGCACAAATCCAGCTGCCCTCCGCATCCTTCAAATCAAGACAAAGCATGAAATTTGTACCTCCCATTCGATCAAAAAAGCCAAATCCATCTTCGTCATTGAGGAACTCTAGTCCTGTGAGAGTGTCCAAAGTGACTCATGTCGATGGGAAAAAAACTAAAGTGGTAGGTAAGAACGGTTCCTCTGGCATCTCAAGCAAAGCCACCCGAAAATTGCACGTCAGAATACAAAGGAGTAATAAGGCTGTTTTGCCAAGTAAGTCTGCTGTGGCGAGTAAGAAAAAGGCAGACAGATTCACTGTAAAATCTAGAGAGAGGATTGGAGGACCTATTACACGAAGCTTACAGCAGGCGGCAAATGCCGAGGCAGCAGAAAACAAAAAAGATGAAAGCAGTACAAAGCAAGAATTAAAAGATTTCAGGTAAGCTTTTAATTTGAACTTCAGACAAAACAGGAACACGTTGCTTGCTGTTTTGCCAGTTTTCTTGGTCTTTTTTTGAATTTGTCATATTTAAATCAGAAGAAGATTGCATTTCCTAAGACATGGTTAGCAACTCAGTCACGTATGATGTACATATTTGATGCATTTTGTCACATTGTCAAATATACATAATTTGTATAGAGAATGTCCTTAATTATAAATGGATTTGAAAATGCTGGGAAAAAATGTCAGCACTTGAGTGCAAATAAACCTCAGTCGTTAAACTTCATGTTACTGGTGACAACGATCGTGTGTTTGCTATCCAGCACATGGTGGCCCGGAATCATTTGAGGTTTAGGTTATGATGGTTTCTTAAGCAAAAAGTCACGACTGCGTTTTTACCCTCCTATGAAAACAATTGGAAATGTTGTTTTTTAATAAAAAAAAATATTCTCTGCATATCATATTAAAAGAAAGCATACTTCTACAGCTGTATGTGCATCCTAATTGAGTCAGCTCTCTAAATACTTAATATAAGGGAAATAGATGTGTAAGAAAAGCTACATGAATGTGTAAATTTTTGTTAAAAGTATCATGCTCTTATGTTTTCAGTTTAAAAAAAAATATATAACTAAAATACTATTTCATTTTCAGATGAAGCATTTTAATCACAAGAAAGGGTAACACTTAAATAAAATAAAATCTTTCTCTATGTGCCTGAGTCCCGTTTAAAGTCTTCATGTAATCTTTCCAGTCCGTAGTATGTTTTGCAGACTTCAGAATTTCTGTTAGCAGGCTTCTGCCCTGCTGCTGTTGTGGCAGGTGTCTGATCTGCTGGGTGACTTCCACAAAACTCAGTGCTCATTGTTCTCTTTTCCTTTGGCTGATTGCAGCCCCCGGCTGTGATGAACAGGAGGTCTGTGGCTCGAGGTAGTATGTTTTTACCAAAGCAATTGATAATAGAGAGGGGCCGGCCTCTTTCACAAGTGCCCACAAGCAGAATTGTCAGGAATTGTCAAAAACCAACTGTATGCAGCTTGTATGTCTTACGGTGAAGACCTCTTGTGTGATAATTTGGGGAAATTACTTCCTATAAAGGAAAGCTTCGACACAGCAGAATCACTTCAAAGAGCTGGAAGGGAAATGAAATAGTCCAAGTTAGGACATGTTGTAGGAAGAAAATACATATATACTCCAGGAATTTGGAGAATATAATGATGTTGAATATGCCTTTAAAGTACAAAAACCGTCAACCAGGCCTCTTCTCTTGGGACATAATCATCTTCATGTTGCTTAATTCTCTGATCAACTGCTCTCTTAGTGTTGTATGTGAAACTGTCTTTTACATGATGCCAGGACAGATCAGTAGAATTCAGAGCTGGAATGGCACAGCTTCCCACCCAAGCTAATCATCTGACCTTTAAGCCAAATAAACGAGTGCTTGGAAATCTCTGCATATGGAAATTGTTCAGTAGCATTCAGAGTAAATAATGATTTACCAAAAGGCAAGCTTTCCTTGACTGTCTCAAATACCGTTAGTTTACTTTGGCGCCTTGCAGTCTTTTATGGTTTAATGAGTAGTTATGCTAGAAGAATTATTGGTTTTGTTTCTGAACTATTGTTCATAAATCCAGATTGTCTCATCCCCACATCACCTTTGTTTTTATATATCAAGTACGAAGAGGTTTTTTTTTTTTTTGCTTTCATACCCTGTTTAATATCTGCATAAACTTCAGTTCTACTCTATGTAGACATTTTTTTTTCTCCCCCCAGGAAATCTCAATTCTTAGTGTCATTCAAGACTGTTGTTTAATGCAGTAGGTGTCTCCAAATTTGTTTTTCACCTTTCAGTTTTTCTATGTAAACATACTCCGTTTGCAAATATGTTGTTTTATCATTTATCTCCAGTTTTATGTTTCTTTATTTTCTAGGAATATCCAGTAAAACAAAGCAAAGCAAAACAAAACAAAATCTCTTAATGACATGGTAGAGCTGGTGCATGCTCAACTTAGGATAAGCACCACGAGAATGGATGTGAAGTCCACCAAGCTTGTGAAACCAGCTGAAGCTGACTCACAGTCATAACATTGCCTGCAGGCTGCTTGCTAATACTCAGTGGTAGGCGCAGGGCTTTGTGCCTAACATGCATGCTGGGCTTCACGGTGAGTCAGATAAGAGAAGGCTACTATTAAAAGCAAAATGGAACCAAAAGCAAGAACAAAAAACACAGAGTGCCCAAAACAAAACAAAAACCACACACAGAAGCATTGAAAGAAAGTGGGAGTAAACTAAGCCAAATCTTTAGCGTTTTAATGCTGAGATCCTCATTTTGTCCGTACCAACATGGATGACATAGGGACGGTTCAGTTCTAAGTTTGGTAAAGCAGAGATCCCCTGTTCTATCAGTAGTTTGGTTACTGCTGCACTCTTAAGTATTTTTGTCATTTAGTAAGTCTGTTGAAACCATTCTTTGAAATGAATCAGTACAGAGGGACCTGGTAGGACAGAATTTCCTTTTCTTCCCACCTCCTCTCCATTCTCTGCGTCTTTCAGATGGCCATCATATAATGGGAAAAAAGCCTGAGTGAGTTCTCTGTGAGTTTTCCAAATTCTTATTTATACATGCAGATGAAACTTTATATAGCAGTGAAATACCGATACCAATTTCTAAATACTATATATAATGAATACAGTGTATCTTTTTATTGATAAAAAGGCTAGACCAGGGCTACATACCTGTATATTTTGAAAATGAAATATATAATTACTCTAAAGGGTCCTACACCTCTATCTAATAACTTAAAACAACAGTTGGTCTATTGTTCTTACACAGCTTTTTATGGAAATACCATTTCTCATGTTTATATAGCTTTCAAGATTAATGACTGAGTTGATGGAAAGTGACTAGTTTCATTATACAGCCACCCCTGTTATATTTTGTTCCTGACCTAAAAAATTAATCTACCTCTTAAAATTTGTAGTTTAATACTTGTTTGGTGAATTTGTGCCACTTTAACTTTCACTTTCACTATCATTCCCATTTTGTTACATTTCTGTTATGGGGACTTTATGTTGAAATAATGTACAAAGCATTTGTAGCAAGTATAAAAAAAAATAAAATATTTAAAATTATTTAAATTGTTTTGGACACTTCAATTGTACTATATGTGATTTACATTTTACATTAATTTTCATTCTGTTTTCATCTTGGGTTGTTAATCTTGGAGCCTGTTCCTGTATTAAAAGTTTGCTGTTAGTTATATTGCTTCTTTTTTTCTTTTTCTTTTTTTTTCCTTTTTGGAGAGTGATCTAAAGAGTATTCTAATGAAAACATTAAAAATTGCAATTTGACAACGAGTGGGTCCTTATTGCTTTTGAACCGTATAGCCTTGGTGAAGATTCTGTAAGTGCAGGTAAGCAACAGGAGGGATACTTCTCCAGCATGCAGTACATCATCTAATGTGCAGGTGTTTTCAGATTCTAATTGCAAATGTTGTGTTGCAAGCACTTAATGACCAGCTAGATGGAACTACTATGACACGTTTTATATAACTGTAACCAATAAAGTAAGCTTTTTAAAAACGTTGTGGGAAAACTTGCTTCTTGTATGGAAACCAGATGTACCAGGAAAAATGGAGCAATGTACATCTAGAAGGAATTAAGCATACTTGCATCCTTGGGCTTTCTACACCCGGTTCCCGAAACAACTGTAACACTTCTGAGTTAGACCTTGATTTCCTTTCCTGTGGATATAGTTAATTTAAAAGTTTAATTAACACTGCATGCACCATTTGAACTTCTTCTGTTTCTCTGTATCATCAGTCCGGTCACGGTGGAAACTGCTTGTTGGATTTTCTTATGTGTAAGTCATTCCCTGAAGGCGTTGTCCTCTCTGTAATGAGATTTTCCCTGAATTTTAATTGATAGGGAAAAACCTAGTGCAGTGATACAGAAGTTGAACGTTATTCATTGACTGTTTTTGCAAGCACATCTGCTCTGTGGTCATGTATGCTGCACCTTGATGCTGACAAAGATCGTTAAGAGATGAATTCTAGCTAGAAGTGTAGCGTGCAGTAGCAGTTATTAGGCACAGTGAAGGTGTTCAGTATTGCTTAGGCTTTACTGTATTTACCAGAATGGAAACGTTATGTTTTACATACCACTGGTTTTGGTTATTTTATAAGAATTGGGAAACATGAAGTAAAAATTCCCCCATCGTTTTGAAGTTACTGAAGATGTGGCATTGAGTAGTTGCCACATCTTCCCCTGCAGACAACTGAAATACCAGCTGGTGTGTGGTCTTACTGCAGTCTCAGTGTTTGGATCACCTCTTTGTGATGTCTGACAGTGAGCTGGTCATACATAAACCTGCACCCTTCCCTCATTGCTTGATATTACAGCAGAAATGCTATTGCCATTGGCTTTTCTGTTTTTCTCCTGTGATCTCAAGTCCCGTTGTGTTGCCACTCTGACATGGTCTGCAACATGTTTGTGCACAGCAGCACACAGTGCTGTGTGCTGCAAATCTGTACTCCAAAATGAGAGCTTGTGAATAGCCTTAAAAAGAGAACTTGGAAGAGTTTCCATATTAACTCTAGCTTCACACAGAGGGCAGTGATGTGCTGGAACAGGTTGTCCAAGGAGGTTGTGGATGTCCCGTCCCTGGAGGCATTCAAGGCCAGGCTGGACGTGGCTCTGGGCAGCCTGGTCTGGTGGTTGGCGACCCTGCACACAGCAGGGGGGTTGAAACTCAATGATCTTTGAGGTCCTTTTCAACCCAGGCCATTCTATGACTGTCTGCTGAATGTGACCTGCACGAGTCACATGATAGTCTACTGTTATTCATAATGAATATGAAATAAGAGATAAGTTCTGAACATGGTGTTGTGGATCTGAGCTTTGTGGTAAGTGACCTTCGAAGCAGAGGTAAACTTTCACGTCTTTTATATTACTGAGCTAGTACAGAATTAGAAACTTTTCATGCTAGCATATAATTCATAGTAATAACTGAAAATATTTCCATAGTAATACAGTGTAGAACAGCAAAGCTTGATTTGTTTCATCTCTGTGCCTTGCTTAAAAATACTAATACTTGTAGAATGTTTGAATATCCATTTGTGTTTCCAAGCTGTATGTGGAATTTTAGAAAGTGTTCAAGACTTGGATGCACGAATCTGATGGAAGTTTAGTGGGAACTCTTCACCTGCACAGCCTCAATTTTGGAAGTGGATTGTTTTGTCTAAACTTTGTGAATAGTTACTCCAAGATGAATGAATGGAGAACTTAACTGCTACTCCGAGGAGGTACCTTAGGACACTTGGGAATGAAGTACCAATTAAAATTCTCTAGAGAGTGTTTAAAAGGTAGTGTTCAGATTGTAATGAAAATCCGTGTTATGCTGAGAGTGGGAGCAGAGTAGTTGGTGTGAAACACACAGTGTCTGATGCAGGCCTCTGGCAGAGCTCAGGAAGGAATGGGAGCTGTTGGAGTCCCATACCATCCTGTTGACTGTGGGCTCTTCAATACTTCCAAACCTTTGTGACTGCCCTATGGCAGTAAAAAGTAATTCTCTGGGCCCATTTCAGCAGAGCCTGCCTCAATTCCTTCTGCAATTAAGTCAGTGCTACTCAGCAAAGCCAAGTGTCCGCAGTAAGGTCAATGCGAGCGCTCTTCCAAGGGAGTGATTCTGGCAAGATTGCAGCGGCTGCAGTGCGTGCTGAGGGCATCAGGCCTGGCTGCAGGAGTGGGAACGAAGGAGCTGAGTCAGTCTGTCTGCGTGTTGTCCTTGCTGCAGGCTGGCAGTGAATGGCTCAGGCAGAGCCAGCCAGCACACTCTTGTGCAGATCGCGTTGAGGAGCAGTTAGTTGTATTCCAGCTGTGATGTGAGGATAGAACGTAGTTAGCATTCATTTAGGTAGCTTCTCTCTGCTACCCGTTGGGATGTGAAATGAGGCTGGAAGATAAGAGAGAATGAATTCTTCCGTCATTGAGCTGCTTTGAAGCGGTGTTCCCTCAAACTTCACTGTCACTGGCATTGAACTGAGGTTTTATTCCTCCATTCATTACAGGAAACGCTTTCACTCATCACTGTCAAATCAAAAGCCCTTTTTTGGTGTGATTTTTATGTAATGAGATGTGCAGGACTGGGGACTCTAAAAATCAACTGCAGTCTAACCTACATGTGATGTTTCTCATTCTATTCCTCTGTCATGAATGTGAATGGGTAGGTACACGTTTTTTATCAGATTATCAGATTAGATTACATGGCAGTGTAGAGGATGTGTTTAAGTACTGCTACTTCAGATTCAATGCGCGTCACCTTTTGGCTCGCACAGTGCTCTGTGCTTCTTTGAAAGGGCAGGGAGATAAATTGCCAAAGTGATAATGTTCACCGAAATTTATATTCCCGGATTTCCTTGTGACTGATATTTTCTTGGAGCTCCATTAGAACTACGTCTGGAGTCTGATTTACCCAAAGCTCCACAGACATCCTCAGTACCAGCTCCTTTCCCAGTGGCCACTTTGGGTTACCAGTTGCACCGGTATTTCAATTAAACCTAAGATTTTCAAAAGCGTTCATTTTAGCCAGTGCCCAAGTGAGTTCTCAGCACAGGGTGAGATTTTTTTTCAGTAGTTCTCAATTTGATGTCCATCACTGAAATTAATAGTGGTTTGAAGAATGATTTCAGTGCCGTTAAATCAACAGCGATGACACTTGAACTCTAGAGCGCATGCGTCTCCCAGCAAAACAATTTGTGAGTTATGATGAGGGAGCAGCACGGCTTTAAATGCGTTCTATCCTTTGAGCCTCTGCAGTGAGAGACTGCTGCTATGGATCTTGAAAGCTGGGAATGCAAACAGCTCCGTAACAGGTTTTTCCAGCTTAGATTCATGAAAGGCCTGCCCGTAACATCGTGATATTCATGTTCTGTCCTTTAGAGTCATGTGATTGCAAGATAAAATCCTGACACGCGGCCCAGCTTTTTCACCACCGTCATAAATAAATGCATGTCGCTCTCGGGTTCTCAGCAGCTGCATGTGCAGCGTAACACATTGGGTTCCTTTCTGTTTCCTGCTCTCCTGTTTTTTGTACAGAGGCAGGACTTTGCTGCATTAAAAAAAAGAGAAATTAAGCCAAATTCCTTCAGCAAACCTTTTTGTCCTTTATCACTTAGGGAGAATAAAACTCACGTCATTTGATGGCTGATGTTTTTCCAAGCCCTTGTTCTGTGTTTCCCATTAGGACTGCGTCAGTGGGGTTAGCAGCGCGATCTTTTAGTTCTCACTGAGCAGAAAGCCCAGGGATTTCATTCATCACCGCCTTGCTCGCCTTCGGGCCCCTAAAATCACATCAGGTGTCAGTCTGTCAGCTTAGACGTGGTTTTATGTAATAATAGTAACCACTTTGGGCAGTGTGTCCCTGATGCCTATTGTTGGGAGGTTCGTTGGAGGCAGTGTGTGCATGTCTGAGCTTTCGCACCATCTGCCTGTTATTTTAGGTTGGGAGTGCAGAGTGAAGGCCCTGCGAGAAACCCACACCTCACAGATCCAAATCCCCTGAGTGCTGGGCCCTCTCCTTGGCTCACACTCCAGCCTTGCTCTGAGCACTGGTGCGAGCAGCATCCCCATTGCTCCGAGCCTGCAGTCCCACAAGCAGCGCGGCTTGTTTGGCTGTTTTTAGAGAAGGAAACTAGCAGCTTGGAAGAATGTTTGTTGCTCAAGCGTGGTAGAAGAGGTAATTTGCATACCAAATGTATTTCAGGAATGTCTGAGGGAAGGGTGTGTGCGGGTTTGCGAGCCTGGAAATTCTCGTGTGCCATCTCAAGGGGAAGGTGTATGGCGAGCTGCCGGAGCCATAGGGTTTGGGGGCTGCTGAGTGCAGCCAGGGCTTGGACTCGGTGATCCTGGCCCTTCCAACTCGGGGTGATTCTATGAGAGGAACCTGTGCCTTTGTTCCTGCTTGAAGACTACTCACCTTCTGGATGACTGTGGTGAAGAAATCCCTTCTCGCTCAGTTCTGCATCCAGAAAGTGGGATTGTGGTACAAAGTGTAGCACAGAGCACTGAGAGCTCAGCGCAGGACATTGTAAGAGCCAGGATTTGGGGTGTTGCTGTAGCAAGGCTCTCTGAAATCAGTGATTAGTTTTTCTGTCCAGCTCAAGTGTGCTCACAGTTAAGTGACAGAGCTCTAGGCACTGTCTAAATGTGAAAAAATGACATAGTTTATCTTCTGATTTGACTTTAACTTACGGTGTAGCTAGTTTTTACCACCACTGCTTACAACGATTAAAGCATCCTATTTGACAAAGAGAACCCAGTCCAGATGCGACCTTTCTGCTATCTAACATGCCATTTCTGTGCCCTTTTTTTTTTTTTTTTTGCAAGCTTCACATCTTTTTGAACACTCTTCCTTTTTTCTGTTTCCCCTCCGGGCTAGAACTGTTCCCACCAAGGGATGCAGCAGGGCCGGGCATTGTAGGGCTGTGCTGCTTTACTCCATTGCTTGGCCCTGGTGCAGCAGGGTTGCAATCCCATCCCCATCAAGCCGCTTACACCAAAGAATTTCTTTTCTTCTGCCCAGCTACAGTTACCCCATGATGGTGAAAGCAGGTGCAGAGTGACAGTGCCAAAAATAGCCTAACTCTATAACTCTTCCCCCATGGAGCTCTCCCGGAGCCGTCAGTGCTGTGTCAGCTCAGGTTTTCTCAGATATTTTGTCTCTTTGTGCTTGAAGCCTTTTCTCTGTGTTGTTTTGTTTGTTTGTTTCCCACGGGATCCAGACATTTGCTCGTCACATGCGATGACACGTGTTATTGATTATAGGCATTACAGACATTCGCATTAAACATTGCTTAAATGGAAAGAGTCTGAGCAAAAGAAAAATTTCTTCTAATTATAGTGAAGAACTGAAAGCAAACAAACTGAACTTATTTTGGGTTTCTACTGTTCCCCTTGGTAACAGCCTTTCTATGGGACAACGAAATCTGGTTTGTGTTGACTTCCTGACCACCGCTGTCTAATTCTTGCACACCAGACAAAGGCTTCAGCATCACATTCGCCGAGGCCGAAGAGCATGACTTGCACAGAACAATAACAGAGCTTTGGCAACGATTTTACCCGCAGCTTTTAATTTAGAAATGATTGAGTCGCTCGCTCTTCAAAATTTCTGTGGTTTTGGGTTGGTTTTATTTTGTTGTTGTCATGGAAAATTTTGCACTTCTTCAGTGCTAACTTTCCGTGCTCACAGTCTGCATGTAAGGATGACGAAAGCTGAGGTGCCCTTAAAGGGTGCATACTGAACTCTAAAAATACCCCGGAGAAAAACCTAACTTTCCAATTTTCTTGGATGTGTTGTTATGTGGTAGAATCGTATTGCGTAACGTGGTCCTTTGGAAGAAGGTAAGCATTGATTTGGGTTGGGCTCTGGATGAATTCACATAGCCGAGGTGAGTGTGCACGGGTGCAAGTTCACCTAGCCCTTTATTTCCCCTTGCTCTGACTCATGCTTTCAGGCTTTGTCTTGCGATCACAATCGATAGAGATGTAACACTATCAAGGAAAGTCCCTGATTTTTGCTTCTGCTTTACAAGAAGGTTAGGATTCTCAGCGTTAGCCTGCAACTTGCAATGAGGTAACATATCATTGCAATTAGGGCACCATGACAGTGCTGCTGCAGCCACCTCTAAGCATAATTCATCACATCTCCGAGTGCTGCACTGGCAAAAGTGTACTGCAGGCTTTGCCCTTGGGAACTAATGAGCAGGTATTGTGCTTATACAAGGTAAAATTCCATTTCTATTTAAAAAGCTGATGTGGACCACAGTGAGAAAATAGACCCTGACTCCCTGTCCTCTGCATGGCTGGGGCTGTGTTTGTTGGTCCCAGCTGGGGGGTTCCCTACCCAAGGCATGGGCAGCAGACTGGGTGCTGCTTGCATTGAGGCTTTTCTTCTTCCTGCTTCCATTAACCAATGGGTAAGTTCAGAAGAGAGCAAAAAGCCTTCTTGCCTTCAGAAGCAACTCCCAGCACTTGGATGAGTAGAGTGTTGGGTTTTTTCCTCACAAAGCTGCTTTGGGGCCTTAGAGCATGTCTCTGCTGGTTGGTTTTTAGAACAGTTCTTAATTTTCACATCCCCTAATGCATGTGTGTGAGTTTTTCCTCCCTCTTTGTACAGTTACAGACTCCGCATGGCCTCTAGATGTCCCTCCTCCTCTTCTAACACCAGCACCAGGCAATGCAAGAAATCCAGCTGCACTGCATCCCCTTTCTTCAAGGAATAGACCTCTGCATGTCAGAGTGGAGCAGGTACAGCATGCAGTGATGCATGGAGCTCACCTGTCTCGTGTTTCTCTGGGCAAGGATTGCAAAGCACTTTACAAACCCAGAGCATCGCTGCTCTCATTGCGACCAGTCACCGGTAAAAGCAGGCATGAAGGGCAAGAGCAAGGTGCCCTATGTCAGAACCACGACCTCTGGTAAGGATGGGGCTTTTGTCTCTATTTGGAAGGAGTGCTGCTTGTATCTGAGAGCAGTAGTGGGTAAAGTGCTTTGGGATCTTTTAAGTTCGATGGGTGAATGCTGAACAAACCTTAGGCAAAAACCAAAACCACCCCTGGTTGGCTGCTCTGGTTGAATGCCAAAGGCTCAAAGACCTGAATGACAATGCAATTTGCAGAGCTGTGTTAACAAGTAGAAATATCAGTTGGTGTTGTGGCAAGATGAACTGCTGTAACGTATATGGGCTTGGACAAATTAATGAGCTGGTCCAGTGTGATGTGTGATGCTGAGTTATTTTCCCACTGGTTAACTTTGAAAAAGATGCTTTGTCTTGTATTCCAGCAGCAGCATGCAGCCCATCACCTGCTGTCCATTGCTGTAATAGCTAAGGGACTTCATACTTAGCAGTGTGGAGCTGGAGTTGGCAATGAGTGCCGGCAACATCAGGACACTGTTAAAATCTATTCGAAAAATAACACTTGGGGAAAACATTAGGAAAATTCTAAAGTTCACTACCTCCCCAAAAACGGAAATTGTTGATAATGAAATGTTAACATCCCTAACTAAAAGAGGGGATATTTAGATTGATATAAGGGAAAAGTTTTCTGCAATAAGGGCGGTGAGGCACTGGCACACGTTGCCCAGAGAGGTGGTGCAGGCAGCCAAGGTCAGGCTGGAGGGGCTCTGAGCACTGATGGAGTTGTGGGTGTCCCTGCTCATTGCAGGGGATGGACCAGGCGGCCTTTAGGGTCCCTTCCAACCCAAACCATTCTGTGATTCTAACTGTGGCTTAGACCATTGAGTTCTGGGAAAGCCAAGCAGGAGTCATAGCGTAGACATCTCTGCTGTGCCTCATTGCCTGGAAGCTGCTCTGACTGCTTGTCCCTAACATGGACCCCGATTAACCGCAGCTCTCTGTATTTGCAGGTACTAGGAACATTTGGCTGGAAAAGAGGAGAGGAGGTAATCCTCCAGCATTGTCTTCTGCTTTGTCCCAGCTGAGGTGAGGGCGGTTCCTCGGCAGACAGCAGGGCAGCGGTTCCTTCTGCTGTCACCTTGTTCTTCCTTCCAGAGGGAGAGGGACAGAGCGTGCTGGGACAGCATGGAGGAATGGGGAGAGCCGACAGCCGGTGGAACGGCATGGAGAAATGTTCAGACAATTGCAGGCAGGTTACCTGTGTTCTGAGGGCTGCAGGGCTGGGGTGAGCGTCCTCTTCCTGGCTGAACACGGAGGGGTTTAACACACTATGCAATTAAATGCTGAGAAGACTGTTACATCGTTTCATTCCTACTTTGCATCCTAACGGGTAAAGAACTGGGCAACCCGCAAAAGCCCACAGAGAGAGGGGTGGGTTTTGCTGAGGTTTCCACGTCTGCAGCCTGTGGGTACCCCAGTTCCTTGACTTTGTACCATTAGCTTTAATGGGCACGATGCCATTGCTTTCAGAGTGCGTCAGGACCCGTGTTTCTTTGGAAGATCCCCTGTTAAGCAATCTCTGCAATGCACTGATAGCCCACGGGTTCCTAAAGGGACAAGCATCTGTTTCCTAAAGGCTGCCATCACGTTTCTCGCCAGTCTCATACTCTTGTTACAGTCAGGATTTATTTATTTAGTGAGAGCACTGAACACACACGTCACTGAGTAGTGCCATGCTATGATTTTCCCTAAATATGGAGCTCTGTGTAAGCTGTAATGCAAGCATGCTTCACTTCAGCAGTCCTATACAACGAGGCGTCGATGGAGGCAGCCAGGAAAGCTGCAGGAACATTGAGGTCAGTTTGAAAAACGCAGTGCAAAGAGATCTGCTCCTAAATGCTGACAATCACACACAGGCAGCAGTGCTCGTGCTCATGTCATTTCTGAGGTCCCACTTTTGGTGGGATCCCTGCTAAGTTTGTGTCCAAGTTTGGGATTTCTCAATGAGACCAAGGGGGTTGATGTCCCTATTTCCCCCTTTTGGTCGGTTTATTCCTTTCCTTGTCTTTGCACTCCACACAGGTAAGCACACACCTGTGTATCCACGCGTTAGTTGTGAAAAAACAAG
Organism: Numida meleagris; assembly: GCF_002078875.1. Taxonomy (NCBI): domain Eukaryota; kingdom Metazoa; phylum Chordata; class Aves; order Galliformes; family Numididae; genus Numida; species Numida meleagris. Next base: position 5,261,297 of record NC_034428.1, on the reverse strand, counting down.
TGCCCAGTTGATACTCCTTCCCACCACCACCCTGAAAAGGTCAAAAAAACGATCAATTTTATATAGATCTACATATATATATGGCTTATATATGAATATATATATGTATGAAATGGCTGAAAACAGCTGTTTTTGTATAGTTTGGCTGAACATCAGAGTGTTTGAGATGAATACAAAAGCTTTAAACAGAAACTGTTGGTTCTGTTCACCGTAAAAATGTCTTAGCTACATGTTTGAATAGGAGAGCGAAGGTCTTCAGGGTCTTACCTGACCTAGCTGCAGATTTTTTGGATAACCCCTATTGTAGGCTTTCTAAGTGCAATTGTGGTGTGATGCTGAGGACTGGATGAGCCATAAGAGGCAATGTGCCCTCCTGTGGTTGGAAGCAATGCTTCCAGCCCGAGGTGGTGAGAGCATGGAGGTGAAGGCTTTGTGGGGACTTGTGCCATTGCTGGCTGCTCCTCCTCTTGCCTAGAGTGGAGAGTCTCGAGGTTGTGTCCCCTCTTGAAGTTTTTGCAAGCAATAATTTCCTCTTGAACAATGCTGTGTACTAATTCCAAACCAAACCAAGGCGGAAAAGTTTCACAGCAGCTTGGAAGACTGAGATTCTCATTATTCATTAAAACCAGTAGGAAGTGATTGTCCCAGTCTGCTAGGCAGCTTGGTAAATCTTGGTCAAACAGCACAGAAAATAAGTTCCCTGGCCTTATGTATCTCAAAGAAGCTGGTGTGCACATTGAGCTCTCTGATCAGTTCGGCTGGCTTTCATTTTCCATGTAATCTTTAATTTTCTCTGCACATTTTCCTCTTCCTTTCATCATTTACTGTTAGTATGGTAAACCCCGTTCTTCAAAACAGGAATTATCTTCCTGTGCGTCTGGACAGCGTCTAGATAATTCAAATAACAAATATACAGTGCTTAAGAAAAACAGCTCCAATATGCTCTGCCCTAAGCACCACCTCCATGTGCCCTTGATCTTCCCAGCTTGCCCAGAGCTGTGGGTGCCCCATCCCTGGAGGTGCCCCATGGATGGGGCCCTGGGCAGCCTGAGCTGGTGGGGGGCACCCAGCCCACAGCATGGGTTGGAACTGGATGGGCTTTAAGGTCCCTTCCAACCTGAGCCATTCTGTGATGTTCTGTCAAAGGTCATGCTTGCTGTGCTAATTCTCACTGCTCACTTGAGCATTGTTGCTGAGCCATGCAGCCCAAATCCTGCTTCCAACAACCCATCCTGAGATGCTCTCAGCTCCCAGTGGCAGTGAGTTGAATGACGTGCAGAGTTTCTGGCACGGATGCTGCTTCTTCGTTCAGTGCCTTTGCGGCATACCAATGAGGTTCATAGGGGTCACTTTTCTGCAATTTAGTTCTGCTGCTTTTTTTTCCGAGTGGTGTTGACCATCAGAATGAACAAACTCAAGGAGAGAAGCGTGTAAATTGTTGTGCCATAGGAACGTGTATTTCCCCAGAGAAACTCTGGCGTATCGCGCCCACCTGTAAATATGTATCTACAATTTTAAAAGCACGTCTTTCCATCCCTGGTTCTGAATGCTCTGTTTTTAAAGTTTTATAAGGTGTGTTACTCAACCAAAAGACCACAGCACCCAGCTCTGTATCGTAGTGGTCTTTTTGGAGGATCCATTACAGTCTGAGCTGTGGTGGGGAAATATCCGCACCAAACTTCTCATTGCTTTCCAGCTGTGTGGGACAGTTGGTTTTTCTTGCAGGAAACAATAAAACCAGTTCAAAATGGTGTCGTTTCTCCGGGGCGATGAGGATATTTTCTTCACAGCAAATTCAGGGCACTTTGCCATTTTATTTTATTATTATTATTATTATTTTATTTTATTTTATTTTATTTTATTTTAATTTTCCCAAGGCAGAATTTCACAGTTTTGCAGCAAATTTTTAACCTCCCCGCTGTGTGCCTGCTGACGAAACGTGAAATTTTGCCCTTCCCTGATGCTGTGAAAACCCAAGGAGGGTGTGGTGAAAAAGCTCAGGTTGTGCATGTAGGAATGCGCGAGGCTGACCCTGGTAGCTCTGCAGTGCTCTCATGACAATGCTGATGTTGAGGAGTTTGTGAAAAAATGAACTACGTGGAGATGTGGCATGAGCTGGTTGGTGCTCGGATGCTGAACATTGCTCTGGAAGAGTGAAAGCTCTGTTGCCTGTCTGCCATGTAAAGGAAAAGAACAATAAATCAATGCGACAAACCTCATTGGGGAGCTATTATTATTATTTCAGCAAAGGACGTCTTCCAAATGGAGAGGCAACCCATTCTAGCTGTGAAATAGGTGAAGATTTGGGGTTTGCCAGGTGGCAGAAGAGGAGGAAGGAGACAAAGTGCCACCTCAGTGTGCCAGGCTCCATCCATCCAGATTCAGACCTAGGCTGATGCATGTGTGTAAGCAGCTCCTTTGTGGTTTGGACTCCAGTAATCAATACTGGGGAATCAGTGCAGCACAATGACTTTCTGGAGATGGAGTTGCTCTCTCTTGGGATGGATGTGTGGGCAGGGCCTGAAGGGTGAGGTCCTTGTTTCATCCATCTCCACTAAGTGAGGGGGTTGGAGCTCGGTGATCTTTAAGGCCCCTTCCAACCCAAGCCATTCTATGATTTTAAATGCTCCATCCCTGCATTTTGTGTGGGAGATGCTGTGTGGGGCTGTGGGACGTGGCAGTTCTCAGGGCCTCCATTGGGTCATCCACACTCTTAAACACACACAGATACAACGAGCAGGTTTGAGAATACAGAGCTCACATGGAATAGAAATGGCTCTTTCACCCCAGAAAATCAGAAGATGCCATCATAGATCCAGCCCATTAGTAACACACCCACTGTTGTCACCACTGCCCCGCCTGCAGCAGCCTGACCTCTTGCAGCATTGGAGCCTCCCTGGCTTTTATTAAATGAGTTAGTCTCTCACTATACAGTCCAGAGCAAGAGAGAAAGCCTGTTAGGCCATCTCCATCTTTGGTGCCCATTCCAGCTGTGGATTGTCTTTAGAGGCTGTGGGACATCTCCAACCCCAACCCATCCCCACCATGCCCGCTAACCACGTCCCTCAGTGCCAGCCCACTGAATGCCTCCAGGGATGGAGACCCCACCACCTCCCTGGGCAGCCTGTGCCAGTGCATCACCACTCTTTTGGAGAAGAGATTTTTCCTAATATCCAACCTGAAATGCGCATCAAGCCCAGCTGAGCCGCGCTTCCCTGGGTCGTGAGCATTGGAGCTCTCCCCTCTGGCCACTGCCTTGCACCAAGCTGAGGTCACTGCCCCACAATGGCTGCAGCTTCCCAAGGGCAGCAGAGGGCAGGCAGAAATAGCACAGTGCTCTGGGCACAAGAGACATCACTCTCTGATCAGGGGTGAGTTAGCCCAGCAGTTAACTGAGAAACGCATGGCGACTCATGAACAAGCATCCTTTATTCCTAAATGGAGAAGAGGAGGGGGCAGGAGGGAACTGGGGAGAAGGGGTTGGGGGTTCAACATGTGCTGCATTTGTTTTATGGCTTGCTTTGCAGCTGCCTGGGAAGAGGGAGAGGCAATTGTTAAAGATTAGGCCGCTCTGGAAATGTTATCTTGAACATGGGATGCTAATGCAAGCAGTCCCCCTCCGCTCCTGTATGGATCTACAAAGCGTTGGGTCACCTTGACTTTCTCAGAGCTTAGCAGAGTTGGTTTTCTGTTAATTTCTTTTGCAGCGAACTGTAAGATGTATTTAGCATGCCTCATTAACATTCCATTTACAAATAAATAGGTATATTCCTATCTTCTTCACTTTCTTCCAAGTGGCTCTTGTTCTCGTTAGCTCCTGGGATTAACTTCTGCCCGGGTGATGAAGTCTTTCAGAGCACAGCTTTTCCTCTCTGCACCACTTACACCATTTTATCTACCAATCCAACTTTTCTCTTTCAGGAGGAATACAGCCCAACCAAGCAGTTCTGTTTCAGCCAAGAGCTGATGGAGATGCAGTCTGAAGAAAGGCAGAAATACGTGGAGGCTGTCGCTATCTCTGATGCCAGACCTTAAGTGCATTGCTTCAAAATTGTTGTGAGCTCTACAAAATGCTGATTTTATTCCTTGCATCGTGCAGGCATCAGGATTGCATAAATGTTCCAGAACTGACCTCAGCACTGCTGTCTCCAGAGGAATAATTGTATCCATACTCCCAAATTCCCAGTGCATGCAGCCAAGGATTTTGTCAGTTCTCCTGTTGGTGGAAGAAAATGCAAAGCCCTTATTATACTTATTATACCATCCTTTTTTCTGACATTTTACATGGGTTTAGGACTCTTGTAGGCTTCAGATATCAGTAGATATAGTCCAGACGAGTTTGCTCTGGGCAGCTGAGCATGGCCACAGCGAGCAGAGAGGTGGCAGAGCCTGCCCATGGCTCCAGGACTTGGGGGAAGGAGAAAGGACAAGGCTTGGGGCACGTTCCCCTTCTTCCCCCCAACCATCCCCTTCCCTTCTCTAAGGACGAGAACTTCTGATAATGACAAGAACGTCTGACATTTCTTGTAGACTCATAAAATAATGATTATTATAATTCTATGATCGAATCATAGAATGGTTGGTTTGGAAGGGAACTTAAAGCCCACCCAGTTCCAACCCTTGCCGTGGGCTGGCTGCCCCCCACCAGCTCAGGCTGCCCAGGTCCTCATCCATGGCCTTGGGCACCTCCAGGGATGGGGCACCCACAGCTCTGGGCAAGCTGGGAAAATCAAGAGCACATCGAGGTGGTGCCTAGGACAGCAAAGTAGAAACTCAAAAACGTTTTTGGTTTGCTTTTTCTCAGCTTCACTCTGCCATAGCTGATCGGACCCGAAAACCATTGACATCAGCACGGTGAGAGGCAGCAGCCCAGAACCCAGACCTGCTCCATCTGTTGGGTTCCTTGGGCTGGGACAGGGCAGGCACAGCGCAGTGACACGGCTGTGGGCTGTCAGCACTCAGCTCCCCCCGCACGATGCTGGTACAAGGCTGGATGCCCCAGTGCTGGAACTGCTCCTTGTATCCCCAGGCCTGTCCATGCATTGGCTGCCTGCAGAACGGGGTGAGCTCACCTGGACACGGCAGAATGGGGTGACAGCAGTTGGACAAGGTGACACCATGGGTTTGAGCTGCCTGCAGGGCTCCTGCTGTAGTTTCCTGGTTCTGTGTTTCCCCAGGTGTGGGGTGTCTGAGTGCCCCAGCCTGTGTTTTCCAGGAGCTCTGGGAACCTTTCTTCCCAAAGACAACTCCTGATCAGCATCCTTTCCCTTGGCCAAGGGAGTTTTTAACAGAAGAACAGCTGAGCCGGCTCGGACCCGTCCAGGATCACCTCTCAGCCCTCCATCTGTGCCATCCCTGGGCGCTGCTGGTAGAGCAACAGTGGGAGCGAGGCCGGCGGTGGGCGGGCAGGGGTTAACAGCGCAGCGCAGCCCGGAGCCGCCCGCATCGCATCGCATCGCATCGGGCAGAGGGAGGAACGGAGGGAGGAGGGACACTGCAGCAGCGGCGATCCCGGGGCCGGGCACAGGCAGCCCCCGCCCGGAGCACCGCTGGGCCGGGGGTCCCCTCCCCGCTCCGGGCTGCGCCCATGACCGACGCCGCGGAGCCTACGCGAGCCATGGATGTGACCCCCAGCCCCGTCACCTTCTCGCAAGTTTTTGGGCAGCAGTGCCAGCTCATGGAGGCAGGTAAGGGAAGGATGCGTCTGTATGATGTGTATTTTCCTGCCCATCGCCTGGTGATGTCCTCCATCCCATCCCTCCCAGCCCCTCTTCCCAAGGTCTTCCCGAATTTCCCCAAGGGGAAGGTGGGGTGAGCCCCGCTTCAGCTCCTCCCCAAAACACAGCCGTGCAGCTGAGTGGCCGCAGTCCCAAGGCAAGGGTTGGGATTATCGCGTGCACCAAAACAAGGTGCTCCGAGCCACGCAGTGGGATCGCCGCGGGGTTTGGGTGCGTGCACAGCATAGGCTGCAACTTTTCAAAGCAAAGCGTGGACGTGATTTCAAAAGGACCATGTTCAAGCTGGAGGTTGACTTGGCTTGGGCAGTGCATCCATGAGTATCTCATTGCATACAGAGCATCTCCAGGCGTGTGCAGCTCTGCTTTGGTTTTCAGTGCTACGAAAGACTGTGCTTATTTATTTTATTTCATTTTTTCTTTGCTTTTATTTGTGGCTTTTTGTGTTACCATAGCACCTGGAAGCCCTGTTCCTTTCTCCATTTATTTTCAGCTGTGCAGTTCTCTACATCTGGGCCTGATTGTCTGTTACCTTCACCTGCTGGTGACCGAAGGGGGGATGTAGGGGGGGGGGGGAAGAGGGTGCAGCCCTGTTGCACAACTTGTTTCTCTGTGTTGACTTTGCACAGATGCTCTGAACCCTGTTCTATATTGGGGTTTTGTACATATCTCTATGCAACTTCCGTTGTGGCTCTCATAGTTTGAGTTAGGAGAATTGTGACTGCTCGAGCAGTCCTGTGGTCACACTGCTGCCTCCAAGGAAATGTCAGAAAGTTTTCCAAGAGGGTTTGGTGCTCGTATTTCATGTTATAGGGCATGGGATCGGTCCCAAGGCTGTGGGATTGAGTGCTACAAAAGGAAAAGATGTATTGGAGAGCTGGTGTCCGGAGAGAGCAGGCTGGTTTCCCAATGAGTAAGAGCAACCAGCTGGGAAAACACAGGTGGAAACGTTGTGTGGTTTGCTGTTCTTTTCCCTTCCTCGGTTTGTGAGTCAAAACCTTTTGACTCCCACCCGGTAACTCAACCACCAGCTTCTCTTCCTCCTAAAGATTGTTTTTGTAGCGTTGGCTGGAGGTATTCTTGGGGATGAGCAACCTTCATGTGCAGGACAGTGTAAGGATGCTCCATGAGTATCGCTGACAACCAAAGACAAATGAGTCGGTCGTGTATGTGCTTTGGTCCCTACAAGCTTTTTATTTTCATGGCAATAGCAATACAAGTACTAGATGACCTTTAAAGGTCCCTTCCAACTCATACAATGTACAACAGAGAGGAGCCGTGCAGACAGAGCATCCTGCCCTTCCTGTTGTGCCCTACAGCGCCGCTGCCACTCACCTTGTATTTACTACGCCTCAGTAAGTTTGTTTGCTGCGAAGTGCTCCGTGCAGTTACCTGGGTGTTTCTATTTGCACTCAGCATAGTGCAATAGGAAGGCTGTGGTTTATACTGGCTTTGGTTCACTGACACCACACTGCTCCCCGAGGCAGTGAATCCTTGCTGTCGCATGCATTAAATTTATCTGATGCTGAGCGATCTCAGGGCACGGTCACCTTTCAAGAGAATGCAGTTATGAAAAGGACTGTAACTCCTCTCTAGGGCTGCCTGGTGAATGAGGCCTACATCTCATATGCAGATTGACTGGTTTTTCTTCTGGTCCAACCTACAGTCCCCAAAAGCAGTAAGTGAGGGGCTGGCTTTAGGTCCTACATCTTCCCATCGCAGCTGAATGTCATAGAACAATAGGATGGTTGGGCTGGAAGGGACCTCAAAGATCATAGAACCATGGGATGGTTTATTGGATGGGACCTCGAAGATCATTCAGTTCCAACTCCTTGCCCACCAGGGGAGGCACTCCCCTCCACCAGGCCAGAGGATGCTTTTTTAGAGCATGGCTTTACTTATCTCTGTGTATTATTCCCTGACTCGCTGCTCCATTAGATTAATTGTCATTTGCCATTAGTTCTTTGGCTCAGAGATGCTGCTGTTTTGCTGGGCTCCCAGGTTTTGTGCCTTGCCAGTCGATTTTCCGTTGGTTGTGAAATAAGGAACTTCATTCAAGATGTGACCTGAATGAGCAAGAAGGCTTCAGTAACTGAAAAATCGTTCTGCTTTTAAGATGCTGCACTGAAATTTGTATGTATTGCCTTGCAATTAGAGATAAATTATCCATTATGTGTAGTTTGCTCCTCAGTAGATATGAGCCTGGTTTGGTGACCAATTAGAGCATTAAGGCTGCAACGTTAATCGGACTTCTTCCATGGAAACTGATGTAACGTGGCTCCAAACTTTTGCTTTTTCCCTCCTCAGATTTGTGGTCTAGCTCTTAGAATCCCAGAATCATTAAGGTTGGAAAAGACCTCTAAGATCATTCCGTCCACCCCCAACCCCACCATGCCCACCAACCGCATCCCTCAGTGCCACATCTCCACGTCCCTTGAACACCTCCAGGGGCGGTGACCCCCCCATCTCCCTGGGCAGCCTGTGCCAGCGCATCATCAAACTTGACATAAAGATTTGATTTTTACCTAACTAAGCTTCAGCTGAACCCGGAACATTGATGTGATCAAGCTTTCATCTGAACATCAGACCAAACCATCTTTGGAAACAAAGTCTGTTTGCTATACGCACACATCTTCTCTTGGGACAGCAAAAGCAGCAAACTGTTTACAAGCAAAAATTGGGATGCACGTAGGAAACACAGCGTGCAAAGTACTGAAGGACACGTTTCCAGCCCTGATTCACTGCAGTCCTAAACCACCCGAGCCAAGCACATTTTATGCTGACTTTTTTCTCGCTGTCCGTGAGGAAAGCAGAGCTGTCATAGGGGGTTTGCTTGGATGCTCTTATGATGGATCTGTGCCTGGAGAATTCCAGGGCTACATTCTCACTGTGAGAACACGAGCAGCTGCAATAGATGAAACATGCAGGGAGGTTGCTTTCCTGCTTGGTGGGCATGGTGGGATGGGTTGGGGTTGGACTGAATCCTCTCGGAGGTTTTTTCCAACCTGAATGACATGAATTATTTGAGAAAGCAAAACAAAAGCCCCCCCCCCAAAACAAACAGCAAAGCAACAAAACCCAGAGGAATAGAAAGAAAATACTGAAAATGTCATTCTTTGCCAAACTAAAGAACACGCTGTTGACTGTCACCTCAATGGAGAGACTCAATTATGGAGCAGCTGTGTATGAAGCACTCGCCAGCTGATTTACTCCTGATTTAATTAGGGGAAGTGCTCATCCCCGCTCCTGACAGACAAACCCGATATTGTCAATTAACGTTCATGAGCGGCAAAGTATAAGGATGCAATAATTCCTTCAAATTGAGTGCAGTCACCGTGTTCTCGTGACACCGGAATAATGAGCTGAAAACATGGGTATGATTAGCACCAGCTCTGAGCATACCTCAAACTGCAGCAAAAAAAAAACCAAACAACCCTTCACTCCCCCTGCAGCATCCTTCTGCAGGGATAAAAATAGCGCCTGCCCTCCTCTGAGCTCTCGGGTTGTTTTGCAGAGGTGCTTATTGTTAGCTTGATTTTTGCAGACGCCAAAACAAAAGTACAGCATGCTCCAGTGACTCTGCAAGATGAAAGAGCTCAGCCCCAGGTTTGCCTGAAATAGCAGTGAGGATTGCAGGCGGATGGCGCGAGGATAAGGAGAGGGCAGCGCAGGAGCCTGGAAGAAGCGTTTCAGATGACAAGAAGATGCAAAGAAATTGGGTATGTCTTAAAAAACCCAACGTGGGCCAAATGAGTGCTGTTGTTTCAGGGAGGACTTTCTCCCATTTAGTGTCTGTTTGTTCACCAAAAACATATAGAACCATTAAGGTTGGAAAAGACCTCTGAGATCATTATGTTTTACACCAGCCACCCCCACCATGCCCACTGACCACGTCATAAAATCATGGAGCCGTTAAGGTTGGAAAAGACTTCTCAGATCACCAAGTCCAACCCAACCCATCCCACCATGCCCACTGCCCACATCCCTCAGTGCCACATTTCAACATCGGACACCTCCAGGGACAGTGACCCCACCACCTCCCTGGGCAGCCTGTGCCAGCGCATCACTGCTCCACTGGAGAAGAAATCATTCCTAATATCCAACCTGAACGTCCCCTGGCACAACCTGAGGCCATCACCTCTGCTCCTATCTCTGTTACCTGGGAGCAGAGGCCAACCCAACTCCAGTGCTGAGCATTTCCCCCTATTCCGACTACTTCTACAAATCTGATCACCATGGTTCAAACTTTGCTAACAGTTAAGCATGTGTTTATGTTTGTCTGCATAAAAACACATCTGCAGGTTGGAGCTGCTGCTTTGTCTCATAGAATGCTGTTTATTTTTTTCCCAAGTGCTTATTTTCTTCTTCCCTTTTAGTGTTCGTAATGCCACTCCTTGGGAATGCCCTGGTGCTCTTGGATGGCTCTCCAGGAAAGTTGTGGTTGACCAATGGGAAAGGGATTTTGTTATGACAAAATTTCGTTGGGCTCAATTAACTCATTGGGCGTAATAATGCTTCACTTGGTCTGCAGCTTTCATTCTTGTTGATTGAATTAGGGAACTGTGGCTTAAGAGTGATACTTTCCCCCTTCTTACCCTTTTTGTAATAGGTTACAATGATTAATGAGGAAATGTGTTTGTAATTGCTCCTTTCAAGAAAGGCTGAGCAGGAATTGCCAGGCTTTGCTACCCATGCTTGTGATTTGAAGCAGGGATTACTGGTATTTTGGCTTCTCTGTTCTCTTTTCTTTTGTTGGGCATTTCTTACAGCTGCCAGCCCATGGCAAAATCTTCTTCCACAAGTCTCAGCACGATGTCGGTAAGCTAACGATGGGAAGGATTTCCTCAGGGCTCTACTTGTTCTCTTTTATTGGCTTTGGGCATCTTAAATGGAAAAAAAAAATCCTAATCTGGCTAAAGCTGCTTTGGCTTAACTTTGTATGGGAGTTCTTGATTTGCTCAGTGCATGGGAAGAGGCCAGGAGAGGGAGGCAGAGTACACAGCAAGGCAGCAAAAATGGATGCGAAGTGCTCATACTGCATCAAAAAAAAAAAATCCCAGCATACACCAAATCCCAACCATGCACCAAAAAAATCCAGTGGGGCTTTTCCATGCCCCCCACAATGTCACGACCATTGCTGATCCCCTGTTCACTGGAAGCTCACCATGGTCCTGTGCAGAAATCTGTGTCCATTAGATGACTGTTGGTTCAGGCTAGCTAATCTGTACAGATTTGGGTTCATTTCAGGTTGATTATGCTAATTTAATGTAATTTAATGACAATGAGCAACATTTGGTTTATCAAATAGACCAAATTTCATGCAAACGTTCTGAGAATTGAAAAACATTTGGTTGCACAAATCAAATGCTGGAGATCTCAACTGTAGTAAAAAGGAAATCAAAATTGAGGATCATTTTGGGAAACTGTAGATCCTGTAGGTCATATCAAGGCCCTCTCCCATTTCTGGGGATATATCCACGAGAAAATTCATCAGTAAGTTGGCATGTATGTGCACCCTGCGTGCAGGCAACCTTAGAAATTCTTTTGGGCTGCATCAGTGGGACTTAATCAGCTGCACAGGGAGTGGTGGGGACCCCATCCCTGCACGTGTTCAACGTGGAGATGTGGCACTGAGGGACGTGGTCAGTGGTCATGCTGGAGATGGAGTTGATGGTTGGACTTGGTGATCTTGGAGCTCTTTTCCAACCTTCGTGATTCTATGGCTCTATGAACCTGGGGCACCTGCACGGTGCTGATCTCAGGATTCTGCCTGGTGCATGCTTTGGGTTGAGGTTGGGACAAGGTGGTCAATGGAAGGATAAAAAGCCATGTCTCGTGGGTAGGGAAAGCTAAACCACTGCTTGGCACTGCTTGCAGTACCCCAAGGCAGCGTGGAGTTACCCGCATCAGAAATAACTCACCCTAAAATAATTATGGGATTGGAGCTCAGGGCAAGCTGCACACCAAATTCCTTGCCAGGGAAGAGGTTTTAGCCAAGTAGCGTTCCTGTGAACAATTACTCTCATAATTCAGTAGTAATCCTGTTGGGGAATTGCTCTCGGTAACTGTGATGTTATTAATTAGCTCAACCAACGTGAGGGATGAATAAACGTTGCGACATTTGGGAATAAACAAATAACATTTCATCATTTTACACATGGCAAACCTGAGGCATGGAGGTTTAAATGAGCCAGCAACCAAGAGACACAGCCAGGGATGGAAATTGAGTTATTTAGGTTGCTGTAACAGGAAGGCTTTAAGTTGCACCAGGGGAGATTCAGGTTGGGTATTAGGGACAATTTCATCTCAGAAGGAGTGGTGATGTGCTGGCACAGGCTGCCCAGGGAGGTGGTGGGGTCACCATCCCTGGAGGTGTTCAGTGTGGAGATGTGGCACTGAGGGACGTGGCTGGTGGGCATGGTGAGGTGGGTTGGGGTTGAGCTTGGGGATCTTGCAGCTCTTTCCCAGCCTTAATGATTCTGTGATTTATGAAAGTAGGAGATGCTCAGGCACTTATCTGGCAGTGAATCCCCTTGATTCTTGGGGGAAGAGGTGTGAATTTTATGTGTGAGGAGGCCTTCATGTATCCAAGGACTGGACAGGAGGACTTACATTCAACACCTTCAAAGCACAGAAGGACCCACACACGCAGTGTGTTCCAAAACCACCAGAACTTGGCTCAAAACCCCATCTCAGGCCTCTTGTGCAGGGCAGGCTGTGAGGTACATCGGGCTGTGTAAGGTCCTGGTGGGAGCCAGGCTCAGCCCCAGGGTCCTGCAGTGCTCAGCCCTGCTGATATCTGTCAGTGAGCACCCCAGGGCTCAGCCAGCCTTCCTCCACTGCAGCCCGAGAATTAATGATGACACTTCTTGTCAGGGAATAAACTCCATCTGCCATTTGCTGCTCGTGTCACCTGCTTTTTCCCCCCTCTGCAAGTCTAAACCGTTAGCACTCTAATGCATCATCTAGACGTTGATTTTCTCTGGCTTGGTGCTCTGCTCAGACCTCTCTGTTCTTATCAACATGACAGCTTTTTTATGGCACTCATGCTAAGAGCAGCTCTAATCAAAGTGCCAAGCATGGGTGGATGGGATGGGGAGCGTGCGCAGCCCATGGCTCTCTCGTGTTCCCACCTTCTGGCCCCACAGCCTGGGGAAGAACTGAAGCTGGTGGCAGACTGCAGCAAGTCACCATCCCTGGAGGCATTCAAGAAACGTGGAGATGTGGCACTGAGGGACGTGGTCAGTGGGCAGTATTGTTTGTAGGTGGGTGGTTGGACTTGATGATTGTAGAGGTCTTTCCCAACCTTTATGGTTCTGTGATTCTAAGCATGAGGAATGGTAGCATTGCTGGGGGCTCCTCTTGTTACCACCTCCAACCCATAATCTCAGGCCTTCCTTGGGGGCTGGAGGTGGTGGTAGGACTGATGGGCAGCTCCTTCCGTCCTCTTCACTGCATGGAAGGAAGTGTGTGCGCTCTAAGACACTTCAGGGTATACGTTGTGAAATGATCTGTTATTTCCTTTAATAAACCATAGAATCGTTAAGGTTGGAAAAGACCATTAAGACCATCCAGCCCAGCCCTCCTCCACCATGCCCACTGACCACGTCCCTCAGTGCCACATCTCCATGGATCTTGAATACCTCCAGGGACAGTGAGCCCACCACCTCCCTGGGTTCCTTCCTGAGAAGGAATTTTCCCTAATATCCCACCTGACCCTCCCCTGGTGCAGCTTCAGACTGTTCCCTCAAGTGGTCTGATGTGGTTAATAAATGGAAGAATAATAAAGTAAACTTATACACCTGCTCTGTGGGCCTATGACCAAAACTGGAGAGGTCTTAAGTCAAGACATATATTCACCACGTGAATAAATCTCAGATCTTTATGGTAGGGATGACTGATGGTTGGACTAGATGATCTTAGTGGTCTTTTCCAATCTTAATGATCCTATGGTTCTTATGTCTCGCCCATGCAGATGGATAGTGTGATTTATGTCTTTCTGTGCAGAGCTTTAGGCTTCATTGTTTTTGAATACATCATTATTTCATGTAGAAAATGAGGTGGTGAGCAGTGAAACTGCTGAATTTAAATATGTAAATCTTACCCATGATTCGGGGGAAATCAAGGGCTGCAAGGCTTGATGTTCCTTGGGAGTTTTCAGCCTCATTTTTTTTTCCAGCTTTGCATCTAAATTTTGCATTTAGCTTTAGTAGCTTTCATTCACATTAAGCAAAAAATCAGCAGCCAGCCAGCCCCTCTCAAAAAGAAACAACCCCAAAACAAAAATACCCATGACAAAGCCAGAAGAACCCAAACAAGCCAACCCTAAACGTACGTTGAATGAAAGTAAGACCTCTTGCAGATGCAAGATGTGTGAGACTGAGGTCTTGAGGAAGGATCCTCAAAGATTCTGAATGTACTTCAGCGAGTCTAGTAATCCTTTGCTACTTTGGTTGTAAGTGAGGAGCGAGGAGCGCTCTTTGCAGGAGCATCTCCTCTGTTGTTATGGGCACACGAGCAGTAGGGTACCAGGAAGGTCAGCAGCGATGGCGTTCGTTGCATGGCATGTAAAATCAGAGTGCAGGGAAGAGCAGCTCTTTTTTCTTTAGAGGAATTTACTCTTCTGCTGTGTGCTGGTGTCAGACTGATGCGGATGTGTATCCCCGTTCCGTTCTACGTTACTAGAGTAACACACAGCTGCTTGAGACATGGGAAATTCATGTTCACAGCTCTCCTGAAAGCCTTTTTGCTGTTGTTTGAATTATTGCTTGCTCCGAGTCCCAAGATGTGCAATGCTGAGCTACACCCTTTTCACGCTGCGGTAGCAGAGGTTGTACAAGCGCTTGCTGTTTGCTAAAGCTGCATTTTGTAGAATCACTCAGGTTGGAAAGGCCGATAAGGTCATCCAATCTGATCACCCACCTCCCACCAACACTGCCCGGCGTCCACGTCCCTCAGTGCCACATCTCCACGTGGAACACCTCCAGGGACGGTGACCCACCACCTCCCTGGGCAGCCTGTGCCAACGCATCACTACTCATTTGGGGAAGTTTTTCCTAATATCCAACCTGGAAACCCTTGCAGCTTGCAGGTTACTAAACACTGTGATGATGATGCTGAATGTGGATGAATGTTGGTGCAACGTAGGGAGCACAGCTGTGGATGAGTAATGGGGAACTCCCGTTTTAACCATTGCCATAGTTTGAACAACAGCAAAACCCAGTAAAACTTTTGCCTGAGCAGCTTAGAGCGCAAGAGCTCTCATTTTGACTTAAAAATCAGAAAAGTGTACATGTGGGATAAATCAGTGCAGAAATCCAGGTTGTTTTGTCAGGAGGTTGGGGGGAATATGTGCAAAAATGGCCATTGTAATTCTGGTTGTATTCCAGACTTATCTATACACTGCATCTGGTATAAAGGGCGTCTGTAGCCAAGCTCATAGGCTAGCTGCAAAAAGGAAAGCGTTTCAGAAGAAGATGAAAGGAGCTTTTCTGATATTAATCCTTGAAAAATAGCCAGACGTTTCTTCCTGTATTTACCAGGTCGTCCTTCAGATCGAAAGCTTGTGTGTGGGAGGCGTTTATGTGCTTTATACAACACTCGGAGATCAGTGGAAATGAAAAGCAGTATAATTACCCTCTGGCCTTCTATCTTCCTGCAGTATCAATCCCCAGAGAGCAGAAGGATGGGGTAGGGAAGCATTCACGCTGAGGATAATCATAGCCATTAGATGAAACAGCGCTGACTTAAACACAACGGTGGGGTTTTTTTTCAGTAAATCCTTGGTTTCAGTCAATGTTGTGCTGCCTGAGAAACAGCAGTGTGATGCTCCACGCAGGGGAGGACCTGTCTGCAAACAGAGCTACTGGGTACGCCACAGAGTGAGATATGAGCAGATCCCGAGGGAAGGTGTCATTGAGTGTAGGGGGCACTGTGCACAAAGGATGCGCGTATCTGCTCTGAGTTCAAGCTCCGACTCAGCCTTAATTACAAATTTGTGATCAATGCGGCCGTACTGCGTATGGGCTGGTAAATAATTAACAAGGGAGTCCAGCGTGAGGAGGGAAATTTTGTTTTAGGACTGTGAGTTGAGGGAATGCTGCTGCCTCTAAAAGGGGGAAGGAAAGGATGAACCATAACACAACTGGAGGCTGAAGTGAAGCAGTGATTTCAGTGGTGGTTAAGTACGAGGGAACTGCTCGGTCTGTCATCGTTAGAGCTGATGCACGGGCAGGGAGGGACAGTAATTGCGTGGGGAACACACTGGTGTCAATAAGAGCTTGACTGAATGTCACATCCACTCCATGGTGCGATGAAGGGAAGGGAAATCACTCAGCCCTGTGCCCCAGAGAAAGGTCAGCGCATCCATTTATCTCTGCCTGAAACCAATGGGAAGGACAACGCTGGCATATCCAGCATCAAGGATTTTGTTTGATCTTAAGTTTGAAGCAGGACATAATGCTGGTGGCTCTGAGTTCTTGTGCCATTGCCAAGCTGGTACGATTAAATCTATGTACGGTTGAATGAGTTTTAGCAGAGAATTCAGTGGAGGTGATGTTTGCATTATCCCTTGGGTATAATGTTGTTAGTAAATTAGGAGATTCTTCTGTCTAGAAAACTTGCAGGGCTTTGTTTTAAGTCAAATTTCATCAGGCTTAAAGCATCATCCAAGATGATGTTCAGTCCATTGGTAGGACCAGAGGTGATGGCTTTAAGTTGTGCCAGGGGAGGTGGAATATGAGGGAGAATTTCATGTCAGAAAGAGCGGTGATGTGCTGGCACAGGATGCCCAGGGAGGTGGGGGGGTCACCATCCCTGTTGGTGTTCACTGTGGAGATGTGGCACTGAGGGACGTGGGCAGTGCACACGGTGGGATGGGTTGATGGTTGGACGTGATGGTCTTGGGTATAACAAAAGGACAAGAAGGTACCACATTACATGATTTCATAATGGAAGCAGAGAGTTCAGGAGGTAAATAGGATGGGCAATGGTTGCTTTGGTGCAACAGGACATGATTGAACTGCAAATGGGGCTGATATCACCGCTGCACCGAATGCCATCCATCAATCTCTGCAGTTGGACCACTTCTCTTAATTTTCATCACTCTTCAAGTGCAGATAACTTGTTACTAAATCCAGCCGTACCATCAGAGTGAGGCTGCTTGAAAAGAAAACGGCCCAGCCGTGTTTTTTGTATTTGTTTTTGAACTTCTACATAAAAGTGCCGAGATGATAGGATTTTATGTTCTGAGATGAAGTAGCCCGAAGATTTAGAAAGAAGTGGGTGAGTGTCTAAATAATAAATGATCCCAGGAAAGACATCATAGGAGAAGCTTTAAAAATGAGAAACAAACAGACTTTAATGTCGTAGGGTATGAGTTACCTATGAGAAAAATGCAAAGAACATCAGATTCAAAGTGGCGAAGTTCTCCTTCGGATCTGCAGTGTCGACAGTGATATTCTAACAATTTACCAGGTGATAAAATAAAAGTGATTTATTATAATTTTACAGTGGTTTTTTTTTTTTTTCATGTGGAATGAAAGGTTCTGTTGCCTCCAGTTTATTTCGCACCTAATAATATTGATTTTTGCCATCTATTTTTTTTTGTTCTTTTTCAGAGCCTTTATCCAAACTTGGCACAAGATTTAAAATTTAATGCAGTCGACAACATAAAAGCCAAGTTTTAAAGAATCTTATTATGGTAATTACATTTCCCTGCTGGAAGCTAATGTGTATATTACATAGAAAAATACTTTTTATGGTCGGGAAGCCAGTGTAAAAGGACAGTCACTTAAAATGTGACAAGCACCCTTCAGCTCTTCAATGTGAGGTAATTTCAGAATGTTTGAAAGACTTGAGGATAGCACGTGCCTTCCAGTAGCTTTTTAGTATTTTCCCTCACCTCCATGATGACAAATTTCTCCTACTGATGCTGGGACCCCAATGCTCTTGGATCCAGAGGTCAAATCCTGTTGGTTGGTCTCAACCTGCTGCTTTTGTAGGGGGATGAGCAGACGCCATTCTGGGAGATCTTTAAACGTTGCTTGAAGACTCAGATGTGGTGTTTGACACCCATTGCTCTGGTGTCAAACCTTCCCTTCTTTCCCAGACCATCATTGCAGTAGCTTGTTTGCTTTCAGACCTTAATTGCTCAGAATGAACAGAAAAATGGATCTTATCCTCTGCCTTCCCAGAAATAGAGTGTCCGTTCTTCTATATTTCAGTATTTTAGGTTTCTTCTTTGCTCTGGAACTGATTTGAAGCTCCCAGGAAGCTGGAGGTATTCCATGTGGAGATGTGGCACTGAGGGACGTGGTCAGTGGGCACAGTGGGGTGGGTTGGTCTTGGGGTTCATAGAGCTCTTTTCCATCCCTGAGGATCCTATGATTCATCTTTTAGCAACAGCATTAGGCAGGCTCGGTGGAACAGATAAACAACCAGCAGTGACTACTAGGTTTATTTTTTAATTTACTAATGAAGTTCAGGCGTTGTAAGGAGGACTTTGGATGCTGACACACAGCAGTGCTCACAGCAGTGATGGCTACACCAGCTGCAGGGCTGGGGTGCTGAGCTGTGCAAGCTATGTGTGGGCTGTGGGATGGATACAAGCAGTGATGCAATGCAGTGGTGAGCTGCGTTCTGATCACCCACGTTAGCACCTGCATTTCCAGGCTGAGTTCTCCTTTCACTGCAGTGCTCCATGTGCTCAAAGGAGGAAGAAAAAACCTGCAGATCTGCAAAATTTCTTTAGTTTTATCCCAGTATTTGGAATCCCGTTGGTGCAGTTGTCATCGCTCTGGATTGCAAACAAACCCCATCGTCCTAAATGTTTGCCTTGTTCCTAACCAACAGGTTGCTATGGTAACTTGCTATTGCTCTGGCTGCTGCACCAGATGCACAGCCCTCTGTCCCTGGACCAGTTTTTGTCTAATAAATTAATCGTATTTAAATTAAACATATGAAGTTATTTAATGTCAATTAATTTGAATGTTAAGCTGGATGTTTGCAGAGTTTTTCTCTTCCTACTCACCCTGGAACGTTAATTAACTCCTCCAGATACTGGAGTCCATCAGACAGTGCTGTGGTCTTCCCCCGCTATCAGTGTTCCAGCCCGCACTGCTTGCATGGGAAGTAATCACCGTCCGAAATAATTGCTTTTCACAAGCCTGCAGTCAGCTGTCTTGTCAGATGTTTAAGCCATAATGAAACGTTTGCGTTTCCAGGAGGAAATATTCAGCTGAAATGAATGGTAATTGCAGGTGGAAAGTGAGGATGGTAATGGACCTGGTCCTGAGAGCTCAGCAGCATAGGAATCCATTGCTTAGGTTTGCACCCTGCAGTAATAGGGAACAGCTGCCCAGAGAGGTGGTGCATCCCATCCCTGCAGACACCCAAGGTCAGGCTGGAGGGGCTCTGAGCACTGATGGAGCTGTAGGTGTTCCTGCTCAATGCAGGGGGTCGGACCAGGTGGCCTTTAGGGTCTCTTGCAACTCAACCATTCTATGGTTCTACAATAGGCTTTCTCCTAAAACTCACCCTTCTTGGACAAGGATACTCGTTCTGAGTGCTCACATCCAGCATTAGCCACGAGAAAGGAAAAGATGGGGAATGCGTGTGCCACGCTCAACCAGTTTGTACAGAGTTTTCTGATCTGTGGCCATAAACTGCAGAGAAACGGGCTGACAAATGAGTAGCCCACAGGGAAATCTTATTTACAAGGAAGGCAACAGAAACACTTAAAGATCCTTTATTAGCCTTATTTAGATCATATGCCTCCTACATGGTGGGAAACTTCATAGTTGCTGCAGTAAAACAGCAGTAGGTATGTGCTGAGTTACAGAGTCTCCCAATTTGCATCCTTAAACCTCTTTTGCTGCAAGCTCTTGCTGCAGAGAAAAGGAGTCTGGCAATGAACGAGCAGGGAAAAGTGGAATCCAAGAGCGAAGTTGTGGATGTCCCCCAGTGGAGGCACTCAAGGCCAGGCTGGGTGGACTTTGAGCAACCTGGTCTTGTGGGAAGTGTCCCTGCCCATAGCAGAGGGGTTGGAATGAGACGGTCTTAAATGTCCCTTCCTACCCAAACCATTCTGTGATTCTGTGATTTTACAGATTACCAAAACTGCAGGAACTACTGGGAGGGAAGAGCTGTTATGGCAGAGGGTATCTGTATGCACACATTGAATGGAAACTTGGGCTGTTGTTGTCCGACCGAAGCAGATGTCTTTTCTGCATGGAACTCATCTTTGAGCTGGCCTTCTGTGGGTTTTTGCAGCTCGGAGTTACCATAGAGATTAATATAAAATGTAATTTAACAACTTCTGTGCTTTCAAGACAAACAGATCCAACGTGTAGACGTGGTACCTGGGGGCATGGTTTAGTGGGCAATAGTGGTGATAAGTGTACAGGTGGACTAGATGACCCTAGGGGTCATTTCCAACCTTAATGATTCTGTGACGTGGTTAGTGGGCATGGCAGGGGTGGGTTGCTGGTTGGACTGGATGGTCTCAGTGGTCTTTTCCAACCTTAATGATTCTTTGATTTACTGGTACTTCTGGATTAAGCTGCACTTCGGTTGCCAACCTTCCCTTGGCATTTAGGAAGCATTACTTGTTTATTTACTCTTCTAAAGCAATGGAAGTCCTTGCACCATGGTGATTTCTTGCTCTCCCATTGAGTCTGAATTTTTAACAGAAATGTAAGTCTGAACATGCAGCCCCATTAACTGCTGATTAACCCTGCTGCCTGGTCATAGCTGCAGAATGACAGCATCCCCACTTTGCTCCTCATCATCCCCAAAATAAACTGGGAGAGAAGAGTGGGGTGATTCTTGAGGGCTGCGCTAATGCCAAACAAAGTGATGTTCCTGCTCAGATTGCGCTACTTTGATTACTGAGCTGAGTTATTAGATCCATGAAGAACACCCATTTAAATGTAAATCCATTCTCCTTCCGTAATAGATAAATGTGCTTTGCCTTGAATTTGTAAGCAGAAGACATCACTTTGATATACTAACTGGAACTGAATAAAGCTAGTCAGTAGACCAAGGGAAGGATGCGGATGGCTTTAAAGCAAAGGGAACAGAAGAGTCCATCAGTTCATTAATTAACTTCAATTTCTATTTTAATGAACTTTCTCTGGTGCCTGTTTAAGCATCCAGATGCTTGCAAATGTGTTTTTTTTTTTTTCCAACAACAGGCTTTTGCTGGCATGTAATGAATTATGAATATGAGGTCCGTGTTTTCTCTATCTCAGAAGAACTCCTCTGTGGCAGTGGGGACGTGATGCAGGCACGTGCCAGCATGGGGCCAGGGCCCAAACCTGGTGCGTGGATGTTCTGAAAGGAGGAACACTGGCGATGTGGTACCTTGGTGTGTTCCTTGGAAGGGTTGTGCGTCCCCAGAAGTGAACTGCCTGGTGAGGCTCTGTGCCCTTCCCCAGCTAGGACAAGATGGGATAAATGGGGTTCTGCTCTGAATTGCCCTCTGGATTAATACTGTTGTTAAAAATAGAAAGAATGAGAGAGCATAGTTCTTCCCAACCCACGTAGTCCCGAGTGTGTGGAGTTAATGCCTCCTGCAGAAGTTATCCTTCCCAAATTCTAAATTTTGGTTTGGGACTGCATTTAGGAATACCAAGAAAATCTCCTTTGCTGTTTGTTTCGGAAGCATTTTGGAAGGGACTCAGCTGGCTCAGCCCTTGGCAGGAGCAGGGCTAAGCAGGTGGGCAGTGCCCCGGCGGAGCTCACCCAGCAGCCAAGCTGGACCTCTGAAGTCAGATAAATGGCCCACTCGTATTTCTGTCTGAGAGCAGTAAAAGAAGGAATTGTCCCTTGGTTCAAGACCTGGGCTGAGATTTGGAAGAGCTCTCAGTTTTGTGTTTTTTCTTCTCTCCTCTCTTCAAAATAAAAGGAGATATTTTCCTCTTGCTGACTTCCTGGAACTCATTCTGCCAAGGGCTCCCTGGGTGCTATTGAGCAAAGTGCTTGTTCCCTCTCATTCAAATTCCTTCTTGCAGTTCAGCCCCTGTACCCTTTTGTTTCCTCGCAATAGAAGTGCTGTGGAGGAAGAAACATCTCCGTGTATTTCCAGGGCAAAGCAGAACTGTGTCCCCATAAAGGACTACAGAACTACAGTTGGGGACTGGAGACACAAACCATCGAGTTTCGTGTTGTAGTCTGTAGGAAGTTGGGTTGTTGGTTGGACTAAATGATTTTAGTCATCTTTTCCAACCTTAATGATTCTATGACATGGCTTGGTGGACGTGGTGTTGATGGGTTGATGGCTGGACCTGATGATCTTAGTGGCCTTTTCCAACCTTTTTGATTCTATGATTCCAAGTTTTCTGGTTTCTTCATCCTGCCCTGGTTGTGCTGTATGGGCAGCTGTCCTTGTTTTGGGATGAATTTCAGCACTCATCCTATTAGTTGGCTGCTTAATTCTTTTAAACATCACAGTCATCTGTGGAAAGAAACAGTTTTAAAATCTAATAATAAAAGCTGAGTTAAGGGATCTGCCAAGCATGGAGCTTCCCAACTATTGCTCATTGTAACCGTAATTAGCCAGTTAAAGCCATCAGACATCTGTGTGTTAAGAGATTAAGCCTATCCTGCTGCTTCCATTAGCTCTGTGAACACTGTTGCATTATCCCTCCCACTTCTCATTTCTCCCATTTCTCACCAGATTCCATAGGGAAGGTTTTATTAAAAACATACTGGAATAAAGCATATTAGAGATAGATTTGTGGCTGCTGGTTCAGGGCGGTGTGCTGGGTGAAAAACATAGAAACATTAAGGCTGGAAAAGACCTCTAAGGTCATCCAGTCCAACCCCAACCCACCCCCACCATGACCACGTCCCTCAGTGCCAGATCTCCACGTTCCTTGAACACCTCCAGGGATGGTGACCCCCCACCTCTCTGGTCATCCTGTGTCAGTGCATGTTTTCTTGCCAGGTAGACCACTGCTGCCGTAATGCTTTAAAATGGTTGTTGGTAGTTTTCTTTTTTCTCCTTTTTTTTTTCCCTTGGACTGAAGTTGCTTCCAACAATTTTTTCACTCTTATTTTTCTCCTTGGCACTTTCTGAGTTATCCCTCTGTTCCAAACCCCTCCTGCACCTGGATGAACCTCAAGGACTATTCATTTGAACGCTGCATTAATGGGCTTTTGTCTGCCAGGAGGCAGCTCAGATATTATTGCAAATTAATCTTTTAAAATCATGATGGGCTTAACTCTGTGTTTCATTAGAGCCTCCTCTGAATGAGTCGTTGTAAAGTCTTCAGCAAAGCCAACACTAGCGTTACTTTGTTGTGAGAAAATGTACAGAAAATGCCCAGCTTTAATCTCGCACTGTTTTTGCCTTTGGCACAAATGGTTTGTGCCACCACCTGAGATCGGTGCTGGGAACCCAGGTTGGAGCAAGAGAGGCAGTGCTATATAGGCTATGTATCTTTACCCCAATTCTAATGCCCAGACCCCAGAATCAGATCTCTGAGATGCTTTCAGATCTCTGACATGTTGCTGTGAATTTGTTGTTGCTGTTTTAAGCCCAAATTTAAGTTTCTGTACTCAAGATTCGAGCTTGGCTCTGCGGATTAACTGCCCTTGAACCTGTGTCCATACATTTCTGATCGTTGGTTTGACAGGAGAGGTAATTAAAAATTACGAGTCTGGAGATTCAGAGGTGGGATGGAGGAAGCTATTCTTTGTGCTATAAACAAAGCCTTCTGCACTTGGGGCAAAACTGTGTCTGGCAGAAAGAAAATAGGACAGTTATCTTGATGAGAATTGATGTCTGATGGGTTTCTCAGTCTCTATACACTGTCTTCCATGGAATATGAGTTATTAAAGCTGGATGACTGATATACCTATACAGAGCGGGGAGTGACCCTGAACCTTTGCTAAGCTTTGAAACCCTTAGGTTCATTTATTTAGATTTTCTTTTTCTGTCTCTAAAACCAGAATGGAATAAAACAAGTTCAGGGCTCATCAGATAAGGTCACAGAGGAGCTGGAGCAGCCAGTCAGTGGGGACAGTGCAGACACAGCTCTTCTGCGTTTAAGGCTGAATTAGTGGGCTGCCACTCCTGAAAAGCAGCAAGGTTGTAGAGCATTTGTTCTGCTATTTCTTACATTAATTATTCTTCCCTGATATGGTATCACTAAGGTTGGAAAAGAACGCTATTATCAAGTCCAACCACCAACCCGTCCCCATCATGCCCACTAACAATCTCACGACAGAGCCCCCCAGGAAACTTCTCGGTGCACTTTTGAACTTGCAGTGCTCAAGTAGGCTCAAAGCCATGGAAGAAAAGATTGAATTCATCCCTCATTTCCAATTAGGTTTGCATACGAAGCAGCGCGTGCGCTGACTTAGCTCCAAGCTGAAGAGCGATGCTCTACTGGGTCAATGATTTTCCTGCTAAGGAGCCCCAGGACAGCCTCTAAGGCTAACAGCAGCTCTAAGTAATGGCAGGGATTGGTCTACCAGGTCAAAAGCTGTTTATTGTCAGGAACCATGGCACTGCAGCATGCTTTCAGATGTGTCACTTCTGTCCTGCCTTCTGGACACAGCAAAGTGTGAACTTGCTCAAACTGATATTAATATTTAATTTGTGATGAGATAATTAAACTGACCAGTAGAAAGCTTCAGAGGTCAAGTGCAATTTCAGCTCGTATCAGTTAACTCTATTTTTTTTCCCAGTAGGACTCTGATGAGATGCTGAGAAAGCGTTGTCTTTGTGTCAGAATCCCACTATTCACTTTAGTGCCTTGTGTATTTCTACTGCTGCTCTGTACAAAGGCACTGCTGTGATGAGAAGTACCTTGTTTTCCAAACCTTTCCAAGGGATAGAGGGCTTATTTATGTCCCATCCCTGGAGGACTTCAAGGGGCTAGGTTGGATGGGGCCCTGGGCAGCCTGATCTGGTGGATGGCAACAAGCCCATGGCAGAGGTTGGAACTGGATGATCTTTCGGGTTCCCTCCAACGTATGAATATGTCAATGCTTATTTAGGTTTTTAAACAGATATACTAATAAACAGGCATGTAATTAAGATCATAATCAAATGCATTCAATTATTTTATTGTTGAAGCTTACGGTTTCAATAGAATTAAAAATGCAGTTGAATTCAAATCCGAGGCAATGTAAACCCCCTCTGTGGTTCTGCTGATTGGGATTTTATATGCCACAAAAGAATATGTGAGCACAAGCCTCTTCTGCAGATCCCTGTGATGCCAAAACGTGCCATCTGCAATGAGCTGCTCATCAGACTTGGCTGCATAATTTGTGCCCTTAATTTATCGGTCGATGAGACTCTTAGTATGTACTTCATAGGTCTCCAAAGGATTGCCTTGGCAGCCAGCCTGGGAAATACCAATATTGTAAGGATTAAACAAACAGAAAAAAGATCAGATAATCTAACACTGTGACTAAATCAATGCAAAAGAAATATTTGGATTGTGTAGATGCATTGGGCAAGGCAGGGAAGCGTGGCTCTGGAGAAATGTGCCAATGCCACGGATGCAGGATGGCATTCGAATGCACCTTCTGCATTTTAGCCTCAGTTCTGCAAAATGGGACATAATGGATTGGCAAGCTGGGACAGTGGAGGTGTCCAGGAAAAGGGTCGATGTGGCACTGAGGGATGTGGTCAGTGGGCATGATGGGGGTGGGTTGGGCCCACCAGGTGGGGTGGTGATATGTGGCTGTAATTATGAGAACGTGGAGAAATCCTACAGACAATAAAGTAACTTGAGATGGAGGGAAGCTGAGGAGGTCATGGAAAACGGACAAAATGTATTACAGACATCCACTGCGTGAGCCAGGAATGTGTTTTTTGGATGCAAATCTGTAAATAACAGCCCTATAACTGACTAATGGAATCATCATCTGTGCAATTAATTGCTTTCCGCTGATGTTGGACATGCGTCTCTTTGATCCGTAAAATGTTTACATTTCCAAGTCCGTAGTTTTTAACTGAAAATCCATGCAGCTGAAGGAAATCAAAGTTTCTTCAAGTAGGATCCTACCAGTTGCAGGCTGTGATGACTGTAATGTCGACATAACCCGAATCAAAATCTGAAGGTGATTCAGTTTAGTCAACATGGATTGTCATCATTAGCCAAAAACCCCTGTGAATGTGGAGACTCTGGAGATCTGCTGACTGTGAGATCCCTGGGGGTGGTGTGAAACTGTGTCTGCTGTGGACATGTAGAGCTGATCCCACTGGACACCCCCCAGAGAAGTGGTAAACCAGACAAATAAAAATGCATAATTATTCCCTACGATGCGTTTTCATGCATGGCACATACAGAGTGCTAAAAATGCAAAACCCAAGCCATCGCTGAACGTGGCATGCCTAACTCCTACCTGTGCTTCCCCAAGACCCACATTGCCAGGAAAATTCATGGTGGGTGAAAAATTTCCGATGAAATGGAGAAGCTGGAAAGGAGCAGGCAATTAAGATGCGCAGCGTTCTGCTCTAAGTGCCGGACCATAAATCTCAGCCTGTGGAATACTGCATTTTAATGCCGCGCGCTCTGCGCACTGCAGCCCATAGCTGGGCTCTGAAGTCATTCCAGAGGGAAGCAAGGAAGGTCAGGCTGAAGCTATTAAAAGGTGTCAGGCCTTTGGTATGCTGTTGGCAAAATAAAAGGAATGAGGCTCTTTGCAACTGTTTGCTCTCACTTTTCGAGGAGGTTTTAAGGATCTTTGAGTGGGTTTCCTGCTTGCTTCTCTTTATTGAATGTGGTTTATGGCAGGAGGCTGAGAAAATGTGGTTAGCAGAAATGTTAGTGATAGAAATGAGCAGGAAGTATGACTTCAGGCAAAGCTCAGAGCTAGCTAAATGAGCTTTGCAAGGAAAACATTAGCTCGATGGTGTGGTTGGGCACTAGAAAATCCGTGGATCAAGTAACTCGGTCAAAAAGATCCCACACTTCTGAATAGAAGTGGATGAGCCAGGGACACAGTTTTCTCAAGAAAATACCATAAGAATGTTGCAAAGAGTTAGCACAAATCTTCTCTAAACTCATATTTTTCTCCCATTTCATTTTCAATATATGTTGCCCAACCTGTCAAGGACAAAATATGACATGGGTTTCACTTGCACTCATTTATTTTTGTTGAAACTTACTGAAATGTATAGAAAGGCATCCACTCCCCTCAAGATTCTTGCCTGGATAACTCAAATATATGTGTTTGTTTGTGTTCATCACTCATTGTCACGTTTGGCATCCAATGTCTGGGACTTGGCAGATGAAGAGGTCACCCGTCGACCTATCCAAATGTTGATTCAGAGATGAATTTCTCCATTTTATTTCCTTCCCTTATTTAAAATGAGAATGCCTCTAGTTCTCTTTAATTTCTTGTGCATAAAAATGCATTAATGATGAGGCAATTGTATATTTATATGCTACTTGAGCTGCCGAAACCATATTTGACCTTGAGAGATGTAGGAGTTGGCTTTATTTGCCTGAAATCATAGCAATATTTTCCACACCTTGCAACCCTGCTGTGCCTCCTGGAAAACCATAAACCCACTGATTGAGAAGCACCAACTGGAGGAGGAGTTGAAGCAGTCAGCACGCTCGCTTGCATTTGTAGACATGGCAGAGTGCCCATAGAGCTGCATGTGTATTTGTAGTCCTTTAACGAACATAATAACTATGCACAAATCCGCTGTGTTATCAGCATACATCCACATTTTCCAGGTGTTTAGAGCCTTCTCCAATTATGCTGAAGCCAAAGGAAGATGGTTGTTGATCTTTGGAGCGCGTTTGAGAATGTTGCATTGAAAAGGGTCTTGTGGTGATTTCAGTGGGGTTACTCCAGGCTTACACCACTTTAACCAAGAAGAGAATGTCTCCTATTGTTTTATTTTCCATCGCAGCACTGCTTGGGAGTGAGTGTTTAATTAAGTCGTATGAGAGTTGACCTATCTACAATTAAACCAATTTACTGAAAAGTACCAGGAATTGGGTATAGTACAAATAAAAGCAATCTGATTTTGGCTGAACACTCTGTAGTGCTTTTTATGAATTCACAGCTCCTTTCTTCCTTTTTTTTTCTCATTCGAGGCAACTTCAGAAGATATGATTGGAAGCAGAAGGAAGCCACAGTCTCAGATTTCCAGCCAGAAGTGTGCCCCTCTTCCTTTTTCATCTCATGTTTATTGTTTTATCCCATCAAAGAGAAAAAAAAAGCCAGATATTTGTGTTACAGGAAGAGCCATGTGTAGGAGTAACTGAAGGAAAATAGGCTGGAGGCTTTCTCAAGGAAGGAAAAATCTCAACGTTAGCTTATCGACAGAAAGCAATGGCTGTGTTAAATGGAGCTGGATTAACTGTGTAATTAATTCGTCCCTCTCAAAGGCTGTGTCATCTTTGCATGAGATTACAGGAGGGCAGGAATGAAAGGCCTTGTCTCTGGAGCTGCTTCTGTTTTATTTCTTAAGGGTAATGAGACAACATCCTCCACTGTGCTCTCAGGGCTGTAGTAAAGCCCTTCTAAATCTTTCTTTCCATCACTGCACATCTGTGATTGGTGTAAAGCCAGGAAAAGCCCCTTGCCCACCAGGCAGATGTCAGACCCACAAGTCCCAAGCAAGCTGTGTGGTCAGGGTGATGGTTGTCCTCTTGGTTTCTCTTCCAGTGGCGCAGTGCTGAGCAAGAGAAGATGCTCACATGCTTTTGCGGTCTTTCTTTGATGAAGGCCAAGAGTAGGGTTGGCCAGTGGGCTGGGGATGGCAGTGCAGGAGCAGAGCAATGTCTGATTTGTTCGTGGTTACACATCTATGGATGGGCAAAGCCATGTTCTTTAAAGGAATCACAGAACTATTAAGGTTGGAAAGACCACTGGAATCATCTAGTACAACCATCAACCCATGCCTGTGACCACTCTAGACCACGTCACTCAGTGTGACATTTATCCTCTTCTTGAACAACTCCAGGGACAGTGACTCCACCACCTCCCTGGGCAGCCTGTGCCAATGCATCACCACTCTTTTGGTGAAGAAATTTCCCTCATGTCCAACCTGAACATCCTCTGGTGCAAACTAAAGCCATCATTACCTTTAGTCCTATCAGAAGAAGGAAGATGGAATAAGATCTATGCTGCACGTTGCATAAGAACATGGGTCATTTTTTCACAAATGAATCCATTTGAAAGTCATCTTCTGTCTCTTATAACAACTTATACTGGGTCAATAGCCAGCTTAAGGCCCATCCGTGTTTACATTCTGTGTTCTTACTTTTGATTCCAAAGTGTTGGGTATCTTAATCATGTGCAGGACTGGACATGTTTGAGTATTTGTTTTTGTCACAATTTTTACTCCTACAAACCACTCCTATCTCAACCCACTTTTCTACCCAGGTGAAATAGAACCATGCCATGTTTTGATATATTCTCCAGTTTAACCAAACTCCATAGTCTGATATATGCTGAGCACACATGAGCTCTGCAAAATGGAGATCACTAATCTTTGCTTTTACTAATTTTCCTCAAACCATTTTAAGACCTCATCCGAGGTCACTGAGAGCTGCGAACTCTTCAAATTACGTTCTGAGTAACTTTACATTTGCCCTTTGGATGCATTTGCACCAATCAGTCTCTTTCCTGTTATCACTAGCTGAGTCACACGCTGCCTTCCCACTTCACGTTCTGAGTTTGCATAGCATGGTCGATGATGACCCAGTTTGGATAATTGTCCCAGTAATGATTCATTTACCGCTATCCAGAACCCACTTCAGCAGAACGCTTCAATGTGCTTTAAAAGGCTGTGCTTATGAGGAATTAAAATTAGCCATTGCTTAAATAGTCCGGAGGTGGGGGAAGTTGTGTGCTAATCGTGCTTTTCCCTTCCTGATGTTACTGAAAAATGGTCCCTTCTTACAGCGTTTTGCAAAAAGTGCCAATTGGAGATAAATAAATTCGATAAGCAGAATCAAATAATGGCAGCGTGTCATTGGTGATTAAATTCAACACCGGGCTAACATCTATCTTCCATAAACTGTGTGGCATTGACGTAAGTCTTTCCTACTGGAATCTGGCTCTGCATTATAAAACTGTCTGAACCTCACAAAAAGATTTATTTCAATTCAAAGATCATTGATTTGCTGGAGAACAACAGAGGGAACCACAGCACTGGTGGATACCTTCAAAATGTTCTTTGTTTAATCCTTTGTCTTTTGCAAACAAATGCGGAGTGGAGGAAATATTAAATGGAATTTCTTCGATCTGGATGCTGTTCCATGTGGGGAATAGTGCTGCACCCTGTATGTGTGTATTTATATCTCCATAAATTGGCTTTTACTGGCTGTGCTGTGACAGTGAAAAATTCAGCCTGGGTTCAAGTAGAATTCTTATGCTGTTGCTAATAATCTCCTATGCATTTTTTTCTTTAAACCGCATTGGGCATTGATTCTTGACTAAATAGGCTGTGGAAGTCTGAGTGTGCTAATGAGTTGACTCAGTGTGCCACTAAATACTGTTTAATTTGCTGTTGCAGTTGCAAGAAAATTTTCCCATTAAAACCGCAGCCGAGTGTGAGCTGCAGTATGGTGTGTTCCAGGACAAGACTTTTACACCTTATTAGCACTACAGTAGGGGAAAAGTACTTTAAAGAACATTAAGGAAAAGAAAAAAGTCATTAAAAACATATTTGTCAGCTTCCAGAGAAGCTAATGAACAGAAACATAATGACATATTAACAGCTTGAGGTCCCTTGCTTTTCCTGGGAAAACTTTGGCCTGGCATTCCTCTTTCATCTCGGTATGGAAATGCACACTAATGAAGGCTCTTTTCAGGGCTGGGGGTATGTGAGGATTTAAGATGTGACAAAAAAAGGCTGCAAGTGTGTAGGTGCTCCTTTATGTTGTGTTGCGTGCAAAGAGAAGCCATTAGATGGAGTAACAAGAGGAGGGTGTGGAAAAAGCCAGAAAATAGGTCCTAAATATTGGGTTTTAGTGATTGTGATGTGTCACCAAGAAGAATGAATAACCATGGGATGTGCCCGAAGCACATCACAGGAGGTGATGGCTTTGGGTTGTGCAAGTGGAGGATCAGATTGGATACTGGGGAGAATTTCTGCTCCAAAAGAGCAGTGATGTGCTGGTACAGGCTGCCCAGGGAGGGGGTGGGGTCACCATCCCTGGAGGTGTTCGATGTGGAGATGTGGCACCAAGAGACGTGGTCATTGGGCATGGTGGGTCGGGTTGGGTTGGACTTGGCGATCATAGAGGTCTTGTCCAACCCTAGTGGTTCTATGCTCTCCTCACCAGAAGCATTTCTAAGGCTGGGGAGTCATTTTGAGGTTGGGACTGGGGAGGTGAGGTTGTTTTTGCTTTTCATTAAGCTAACCTCGTCTGAGTTTAATAGCTAAGACATGATAAACCTCATGCTCTTTTCATTAAAGCCACCCCTATCTCCTCACTTCTGGTGCAGTGCATGCTATCGGCATTATTAAAGGGTTTATCGTTTTGGCTCCTCATGCATATCACAAAGGGGTCGAAAGGATTTGATCCACAGCTGAAGAAATTAATAGGTGAATCCAGTGGACCCTTGTGCTGTAATTGGCACCTGAATATGCTTTAAGCAGATGGTGCTGAAGATTGTGCAAGCAAATTACTTCTTGACCACAGTTTCTTCTCTTCTGTGTATTATTTCCAGATTCTAATCTATCCTTTATTCTTGTCAGAATAACAGTAGTTGTTTTTTTTCTTAATGTAATTTCAAACTATGTATTTTCTTCTTCCAAATACATTAATACAGGAAAGTGAATCAAAACCCCCGTGGCTTCATAAATCTCGATGGTGCTTTTGTCTTGCTATAAAGCAGTTATCTGTGAGTAACTTTGCCAGTGAGAACAGCATCTGATGGAGGTTTCCTATCTGTAGCAGAGAAGGAGCAGTAGCTGAACACCAATCACTTATGCAAATGGACAAGCTGAAGTGAGGTGACCTTTTCAAGCAAGGAGACGTTCCAGTGCATTGATATGGCCCATCAATGAGCCTCTCTGCCCTTTCTCTGAAGTGAAGTGATCATCAGAGGTCACGAAGTTAATGATCATCTGGAAAAGGTCCCTTTTAATAAGAAACGTCGAGAGTGAGTGTAGTCTGAATAGGCCACGAAGATGTAATGTCTCTGAAATTCTGTGTGCAGGTAACGTGGAGCATGAAAACACCCATGTTCAGGGCAGGAGGGCCAGCTCCGTGCATTCAAATGTGTTGAAAATGCGCCCTTCAATTCTAAGTGCAGTGAATGGAATCGTAGAATCATTCAGGTTGGAAAGACCAGTCTGATCATCCTGCTCCCACCAGTACTGCCCACATCTCCACAGTGAACACCAACAGGGACTGTGACCCCACCACCTCCCTGGGCAGCCTGTGCCAGCGCCCAACCACTCTTCCTGAGAAGGAATTGTTCCTAATATCCAACCTATCCTATTCTATAGTGTTTTCAGTCTTCTCAGCTGTGTTTTCAAGCCACTATTGTGTGTTTCCAGGAGATGGACCCTGGAAATAAGGAGCTGCTGGGAAGCAGAATAAATTCACAGTTGCTGTCAGCTACAAGCAGACCAAAAATATTGCACGTGGCTGATGAGGAGGAGGAAGATAATACTGGCCGCCGTGTGTGATAAATCAGAGACGCCAACAGAATGAGTCCAAAGAGTCCCAACAAATACAAAGCACTTTGCAAGGGCAAAATCAGACTGCTCTATGTGAATCTTCCTGCCCGCTCTTTCTCTCTGCCTTTGTTTTATGAGCTTTCGTTCTGGTGCCTTCTTGGCTGTAGCAATCCTCCTACAGAACTGCAGGAGCCTTTCTGAAGCGTTGGTAGAGTCCCACCACGGCAGCTCACCGTAGACTGCCTTCAAGCCAGCTGCAAGTCCAGCACCTTTAAGATATCAGAAGGGCCATTTCTGGTCTTCGCTCTTCAACAGCTACCTTTTATTTTCCCCCTCCATCAGGCTGAACAAAAGACATGCTTTCACTCACGCTATCCATAAACCTCTGACGATTTTTCCCCAGCTCAAGATTTACTCACGGAGGAATTTGGAGTTAATGGACCCAGATGTGATGCTGTTGCTAAGAAACCCTGGGTTGCCTCTGTAGCATCCTTGTGCAGTTCTGCGGGTGCCTCCCCAACAGGGCTGATCCCTGTCCAAGGGAGGGTGTGCTTGCACGTCTCGTAGCTAGGGATGTCAGATAGAGACAGAGGGGTGATTAAAAAACATAACCCATCCGTTTCACACCAATATCCCATAATTTTTTTGTTGCCATGGCAAACCTGGAAAGAAATTCCTAGGCAGCCCTGCAGGTGAGGCAATGCTGCCTGTGGGGGGGAGGCAGAAAAAAAGCTTGGGGCTGTTTTCTGTCTTATGGGGTGAAACCTGAGGTCCCTGCTGCAGGGGTTTTCTTGAGCCAGCAGTAAGAGATGGCTGGGCCCTGCTGGTGTCAGGTTTGCACTGAGGGAGCCTGGGAACCCTCAGAGACCTTGAGAGCCTCCATTGAACCCTTAGAGACCCCCAGAGACACTAAGGGGTGTTTTTGACCCCGCTGTGCTCTGGATGTGCTGTTTGATGCCAGACAAGTGTCATGTCTGATTCTTCCTTTAGTGCCTGAAGTCCATCAAGGACACTAGAGTTCCTCCAGTGGGAGCAGAGGTGGCTTCTACTCAGCGGGACGTGTTTGGGAAGTTGTCTCATATTTGCACATGTCTGAGCATATGATATTTTACACTGATACTGAATTCCAGCCAGCTTGATACTGATCTCACCCTGACTTTATAAGAAACAGAGAAAATAAACCTCACACAGTTGGTCCTAGTGTAGCCTCTGCATCTCCTAAGAACCATCTACATATGGCACCAACATCAGTTTACGGAGCTGTATTATCATTTTCCTCTCTCCCTCTGTCTTTTTGGCCATAATTAATGGGGACGGTCTGTCAATCAAGTGTCAGAATGGAATGCTTTCCCTTCATCCATCACAATGACTGTGCCAAAGGAAATGCTTGTTCCCTTAGGCAGCTGCCAGGGGAGAGCACACAGTGATGGGCTGAGTTGTTAACAGGGGGCAAATTAACTTTTAATGCTCATGTTGTTGTTTAAGCACGTTCAGGGGTCTCAGGAAGATGAAAGGCTCTCAGAAACTACAAGTCGTTCCTACAGCCAACTTAAAGATGCTCTTGCACAGGGAAAGACATCCTCAAAAGTCAGAAGCCAAGATGCCACCAGTGCTCCAAGACTCGGGAGCCAAAGAATCGCAGGCGTGTTTGAGAATGAAATAAACCCCAACACTCACTTTCCTACTGGTGACAGTTATCCTCTTGTCCTTTATAAAAGCTTAATTTCATTGCTTTGCCAAACAATCCTGCTGCAAAGGCTACAGATGAAAGTGAGGGAGGGAGGTTAAGGCAATATATGTTCTCCCTGTCTGCTGGGATGTTTGGTTTTCTCCCGCGTTCTGATTGCTAAAATAAATGCCACCGGTGAATGTTTACCAACGCAATGTTTGTAATCTGGATATAAAATGGGAGGGTTGGCCATGATGTCAAGGTTAAAGCTAAGGCACGAGAGTCAGAAAGCAAAGGAAACGGGGCCTCCTGCTGTTAGCTGAGTTTGGAAATATTGTTTTCCCACTGGTTATCAGAGAATCATTAAGGTTAGAAAAGACCTGTAAGAGCATCCAGTCCAACCATCCACTCACTACCAATATTGCCCACCAAATCATGTCCCCAAGTGCCACATCTCCAAATTTCTTGACACCTCCAGTGATGGTGACTCCACCACCTTCCTGAGCAGCCCATTCTGGTGCCTGAACACTCTTTTGGAGGAGAAGTCTTTCCAAATATCCAACCTGAACCTCCTCTGGCACAACTTGAGGCCATTCCCTCTTGTCCTATCAAAATAATAAAAAATGCCCTTAAGCATTTCCATGAGGCTTTCCACATGAAGAAAAGTTATGAGGTGCTGAAAAATCCCACTGGCTGCAACAGGGGTAGAAGCACCTTAGCAGAATCATAAAGAAAATCTAATAAACAGAAAATAATGAGTCCAAATGGGAGTAGCATTTGAACAGTGTGTAATTAGTACTGAACGCTCCACTTGTTCTTTTTGCTGGGAATGTCATAATTTTGACAAATGGTTGTGCTGAGGTGGAATGAAAACAACATCGCTGAAATGAAAGTGCCCACGAAATCCTGCTAAAATGCCATTTGGAACACAAGAGGAGGATGTGCTCAGACATCATCGAGAGATGTTTGTTTTCTTAGTGATACCTCACCATGAATACACCTTTCAGAAGTGTAGAGATCTTTATCTTGGATGTGGGCAGGAATTCCTTGGGAACTGAAAGCAAGACTTGTGCCATCATTTACGCAGAGAGCTGGGGGTGCCCCATCCCTGGAGGTGCCCAAGGCCATGGATGGGGCAGCCAGAGCTGGTGGGGGGCACCCAGCCCACAGCAGGGGCTTGGAACCAGGTGATCTTTAAGGTCCCTTCCAATCCAACCATTTTGTGATTCTCCTTGCAAAGCAACAGGGGTAGTTTCCTTTGCTATAGCTTGTATTCCCCATTTATCTATGAGATGATGAAATCCCATTTTCTGGAAAGTTAAACCTGTCACTTTTTATGACTGCTTGGAAAAAGGCTGTGTGCACTGCTACACTGGAGAAGCAGAAACATGAAAGATTTTCTAGGACTGCAGCTTGAGTTACTTGCTTTAACTATATGGAAATCCACCCGAGCTGAGCTTGAAGCATACAGACATAGCTGATCACAGGATAATATCCTGTACAGAGAATACTCTCTTGCTACGTTTTATAGACATAGCTGACAGAAAGAATAAGCTTAAATACTGCTCTGAAAAATATGCTTTATTTTGAGAGGATTTTATTCAGTTCTGTGCCAGTGAAAACAATTGACACTGAGGAAATGTCACAATGTGAAGCTTTTGCTCCAAAGATATAACTGTGACAGGACTATTAAATAATGAATATAGCCTCATTTTAGCTTTGATTGCATGAATATACTTCTAGATGCTTATTTTTACTCCGTATAAATAGATTCGGTGATATTTGGTGCAATGGCTTGATGGGTACCAGTCAGAATTAGGCAGTAATTGACACAATAATGTCAAGATTACATCAATTACAAATAAGGCCAGACATTCGTTGTGTGATATGTACGCAAATGGGTTGAATATTTTAAATGTAGAAAAAAAAGTCCTATCTCCATCTATAAAACACAGTAATAATACTTCTGCTCATCATAGATTATGGGTGTGGGATGCAAAGGAAATGCAGCAGTACAGCAATTAACAAGGCAGGAACTGACGGCGTGTGGCTCTGCCAGCAGTATCAGTGCACATGAAGCATCTGGTGTGATCCTTGGTGTCACCTTTATCTGCTCGGGAACCACATCGCCCTCCCAGTTCTCTCAGACAGCCGGTTTTGTGCGAGTGTGATAAAACGTGACCCCGTGATCCGCTGTACTCAGCCGTGCTTTATCAACCTGTGCACTTCCACTGCTTGAATGTTAGCTTTTCATAACACTATGTCAATGTAGGGCTTCTTTTCTAAGGATAGAATTGCTAAACCCAGCATTTGGTTCCTGTCGCATCTTAAGGTTTTAAGCAGCTCAAGGAGTCCTCCAAGGAAATTTAAATGCTTGCTTTAGCAGTGTCTTCCACCCCCTTTTTTTTTAGAGAGGTTTGCAATTGCCATTTTCCATGACCTTATTGCAAATGTCGTAACTGGTGGCATTTTTCTTGCTGGGCAAATCCTGGGCAGCCCAATCTAGCAATTGGCAGCCCTGCTCATGGCAGGGGGTTGGAACTGGATGATCTTTAAGGTCCCCTCCAACCTAAGCCATTCTATAATTCTGTTAAATACAAATTTAAGAGATGGGAAGTCTTAGGTAAAATCTCAAAAATATCAGCAAAAAAAAAAATAAATATCCCAGTTTGCCTGTTTATTTTCTTTAATATCTTGTTATTTTTTAAGCTACTTTTGGGATTCCTGGTGTCCTTCTCTGATTCTTGCTACCCCAGAGGATTGGCAAGACAATGCTCATTAGTCTCTCAACACTCACAAAGGCATGCAGCTCTGCTTCGCTTTCTTCCAGATGTTCAGTGGGAAACAAATCAAGTCCAGTTGTCTTCTAACAATTTCATTTTATTCAAAACTCAGAAAAGCCTGCGATTTATTAAATTCCCCTCAGGATGTGTTTTCTTCCACCTTTGACACCGAGGAGATGGAGTATCCTGTTTACGCCAGGAGCTGCTTGTTAAACCAGAACAATTCATAGTTTGGAGTTGAAAGCAGCGAAAAGCCAAGCAAGTCCCTCACCCGTGGTGGCATCTTTGTGCTTTATGGTATTTCTCTGGGCTACAACTCTTGTGTTTGTGGATGAGAAACCAGAGCGCAAAAGTTGACCCATCCAAGATCATGGGGTTTTGGTGACCCATCCAATATCTTGGAGTCAATTTTGGGCAAAGTGACTGCCAGACTTCCCATGGGCTGCCCACCTCACCACTTGCACAGATGGGCTTTGCTCACTGAGGTCAGCTCAGAGCAGCTGGATATCTGGCCTGTGCTGTTGTGTTGGCGCATGTAATTTTTGTTGTTCACTTCCTTTTTGTCTAAATAAAGCAGCTATTGTTTATGAAACATAATAGTCACACAATTAGCTAAAGAGATGACAAATAATTACCCATAGAAACACAAGAGCAGCAGCTGTAAAGCTGGGTGCTTCCACTTCATGTCTGATTTGGGGAGGGGTTTTCATTTCTTGGCAAATTTGAAATGAGTTTCTCTGCAGAAGTTAGATTTACCGGTTTGGCATCGTGCCTCCCAGTCTGACACTGTTCCTGGCGAGGCAGATTGTGGCACCCCAGGGAGTTAAACATCTCAAATATCTCTGAGAACAACAATAGCTGTTGGCCAAAGTTTGGTGGGGTCCAGTTTGCTGGAGGAGTTATGGGCTCCTTCTGTTCAGCGTATCACAAAGCAGCAAGAACCCACCTCTGGCTGCTATGTTCCAAGCTCTGATTTGGTCCCACTGTCCTACGCATAAACAAGGCAGAGTTTATTTGCATTTTTGTTCTTTCCGTTGGAGCAAGTGGCAGTATTATTTATTAGTGTAGCTAATAGAGCCTGGAGAGGGAAAGGCAAATTTTTAGGCATTGGAAGCACTTCTGCTCTCCAATATTCACGGCTCTTGCAAGAGTGTTGCCAGAATAGAAATATATTGCTCATTTTCTACATGACCCCTGGCAGTATTTTAGCTCGAGTGCACATTGAGCTTTTTAATTTTTAAAAATTTAGCCAAACACTGGTAAACACTTCAGCTCACTCTCTGAGGAACCAGGCTCACACAATTTAGAGATGAAGAAACCGAGGCAAAGCACAGTGCTTTCATAGAACCCTTTGAGTTGGAAGGGACCACGTCAGTGTGGGCACAAATTAAGGAAAGGTCAATTTTTGAATGTGCCCAAACTTCTGCATATGGCCTTTTTCTCTCTAAGGAGAGTGTGAACATCTGTCCTTGCATCATGCTTCCAAAATTCTGATTCTTTTTCTGCTTCCTACTACGATATATGACTTTTCAATGTGCTGGGGTATATGGCTTTTCAATGTAGGAGCACTGTGATGAGAAATTTCAGAATTTGTTGTCAGATTACTGCATTCAAAATATATGTATGTATTTACATCTAGCTAAAAAATGGAGGTTTTAATGAAAATAATTAAAAATCCAACCTTGAAAGAAACTCCTGGAGCATTAAAATAAAATATTAATAGAAAAAGGTCTCAATAAAACACTGATTACTAAAGAGCTATCACAACCCCACAAAGCAACACTTCTCGATGTCGTTTTTCATTTCCAAAAAGGTCAGGTTGGTAAGGAGAAGCTAATAAGCTGAAAAAAATGACCAGTTTCATTTCTGGGCTTGTTTTGCTCAGGAACTGCAGGGCCATTTATTGGTCTGATGGCTTCCTTCTGCATCTGGGAAGCTATGAGTGCAGCTCTTTGCCAGTTACATGCAAAGCATTTACAGCCCAAAGAGGCCAGCTCATTAGTAATTACTATAATGAGTTCTTCGCAGTGTTTCTCTGAAAGGTGATTGAGCCCCTAATGTAGACACCAGATATTTTTCCTTCAGTTAATGGTGTGGTAAATTATTCCTGCGAGGGGCTCATTGAATGCCTCCTTTGAAACAAGTTAAAGGCTACAAAGGAAATAAAAAGCTGTTGGTCTCTTCATACCGGTTACAGGAGACAATATTTACGAAGTGTTTCAGATCTAGATGTTTCTGCAGAGAGTGTGAAATGTTTGGTTATATCAGTGGCAATATCACAAACGTATGGGTGGAGGAGATGCTGCAAAGTGCATTTCCCATCTACCATCACGTTGGACAGCTCAGCCAAAGGAGAGTGGGCTCGTTCGGGTTCCTTTGGATTCCTCTAGGCTTCATTTGCTCAGATCATAGAATCATAGAATCATAGATTGGCCTGGGTTGAAAAGGACCTCAAAGATCATCTAGTCTCAACCCCCCTGCTGAGTGCAGGGTCGCCAATCACCAGACCAGGCTGCCCAGAGCCACGTCCAGCCTGGCCTTGAATGCCTCCAGGGACGGGGCATCCACAGCCTCCTTGGGCAACCTGTTCCAGTGGAACAGATGGAGCTTCTGCCTTGAGATCCTGGTCACAGGCCTTGCAGGTCAGCTTCTTGTCTCATGGTGAGTGCTCACCCAATGCCGTACTGGCAATGGAGAAGAGGGCTTCTCTGTTGAAGAGAGAAGAGCTTGTCATGAGCTTGGCTTTTGCCAAGGGAGATTTCTTCTGCTACTAAGTGAATAAATTCACTGACGCGTCCAAATGCAACTAGCAAATGTTACAGTGGAAATGCTTCCTAATCAGAGCCATTAATCAGGCAAAACTCAACTGTTTCAGCAAAAGACCCAGCCAAACACAGTAACGTGGCTATGGGACATGGTTTAGTGGGCAATTTTGGTGGTGGGTGGATGGGTGGACTAGATGATCCTAGAGGTCTTTTCCAACTTTTATGATTCTACGATACGTAAGGACAGGTATTATTTGCCACTTAGCTCCCTGAAGATCTTCTTTTCATACATTGCATGCAGCTGGAGCACTTCCACATCCCATAGCCCCGAAGTGCTTTGAGTTTCCAAGCCTACCCCTGCAGAGCGAGCCGTGTTTGTTCCCAAGTTGGGATCCGGAGCTCACACAAGAACAGTCCCAAATTCTCCCCAGACCTGTGCAAAGGGAAGAAGGCACTGCTGAGGTGCTGAAGGGGGAGTATTTGAGAATTGTTATTTGTTAATTGCTATTTAACCATTTAAAAAAAAGAGAGAGAGATTTAGTCATAAGGCTGATCAAATCAGTTTTAACTGCCCTTCCAAGGGAGGTATCAGCTGGGATGCATAATATGGGATGAGGAATCTCCGCTGAAAGCAGCCAGTTGCTTCAAGGACCTGCATCTGGGGGTAATTGGTATGGCTGCACACACAAAGTGTGGAGAGATGGTACAGGAAAGGCCTGAAGTGCTGTGAATATTTCTGCCTCTCTGCAAAAACAAACCCTGTAGATGTTATCCGAGAAGCTGTTTTGTAATATTAGGCTTTAATGAATTGCACAGTTTGCCCACACACGTCATTGCCTTTTGCTGGATAGACAGAACCACTCATTAGAGATGAACTTTCCCTGGCAACCCACACATTGAAGACTGCTCTATGCTTGGCTGGGACAGATTTTTCAAGGGTCAGTGCACTCAGTGTGGCTTTTTGGCTTTTCTCTCCATGGGATCACATCTCCAGCCATGGTGACGAGTGCTGACTGCTTGCAGAAGAGCCCAGCTTGGACTTTGTCTTGGATCAGCTGATAAGCCCAGGAATCCTTACACTGTGTCCCATGTTAAAATTATTACGGTGTACGTCGCCTTCCATTTAGTCAGTCCTGCGAGCAAGAATTAAATTTAGACACTGCTGGCATTTATCTGTCGCTCTCAGGATATATTATCTACAGTTTGTTTTGCACTCATCTGGGCAGTAGCTGGAGGGTATAAAATGGGATCTTCTGGAGCAGTTTTATTGCTCTTCCTAGAAGCAATTCTAGCCATGAGTTTATGGATATGTATGTATTTCCCCCCCGTCTCTGGCAACGAGCAATTTCCTTGCTCCCCTGCACGTCCTTTGCTCTCTGGGGATTCCTGCCCAGAAGTGCTCTGCAAAAAAACTGACTTTACAGCAACACCCCTGAAATAAATCCTTTCATCTTGTAGAAGATGTCAAAGCAGTAATGGAAAATTGCGATGGTTTCTTCATCTCTTGAGATAGATCCTTGCGGAGAGGAAAGGTTGAAATTGGAATTGGAGAAGCTGGAAGCTCTGCTAGATGTAACTTTTACTTAGCTGGTTGTCTCGCTCGCAGCGTTACTGATGTGCAACCAAGCTGAAGTCACAAGCACTGATACAAGGAGGGAAAATTGTCTTTTTCTTCTTTCTTAAAGGCACAAAGAAGCATCTTTGAAACTGAGCAGAATACATCCGTGCTTGTACCTCAGGTCAATGATCAGAATGTGTTTCATCCTAAGTTACATATTTGCAAAGAAACTGCTTGGTTTGACACTGTGCTGCTCAGCAGAGATGTTTGAGGTTTGCCTGTTATTTCGGAAGGTTTGCCATTCCAGCTTTCCCACTTACATTTTGTTTCTGCAAAAGGCAGGATGTTGCTCTTGATTTAAGCAAGGAATATCAAACATCTCTGCGTGGGACCAGGGTCTGTGGGAGGTTGTGACATGGGACATTTTGTTTGGGCATTCTTTGTTTTTACTTTGGTGGTCAGAGGTTCAGAAACCCATGCTTTACTTCCACGGAGAAGACTCCGGCTGCTTTAATTTCAATACATTTTTCTATCATCTGCATGGAAAATGCTTTGTTTCACTAACCAAAGTTTAAACATAGCGCTATACTGACCTTCCCAAAGGGTAGAACAGGAAATAATGAAGAATGTGGAGCTGTTGCTTCAAGCCAGGGGGTTAAAGTAACTTAGGGTAGTATAATTTTTTTTTTTGGCTTTAATTACTTTAAAGCACAAAGCCTGGGATAAATGCTGCAAAATGCTACACGCACCAATTTCTATCAGCTGGAGGAGATGTTCACATCACCAACATCACACTTGGGCTCCTGGTGCAAGAATAGACAAAAAAATGACCTGTCCTCAATTCTTTATTGGTTAGAGAGGGTGTGAGGGGCTATGTCAATGGTACACATAAGTCTCAATCATAAGTGAAGTTATTATTTAGTGAAGCTAGAGGCTAGCTTTTGCTTGCAGGCCATCAAGTTTTTGGTTAAATGGTGTTTTTGTTAAGCTGTATGGCGCTGGGTGCACGTGAGTGGAAGAATGCTAGGCTCTGATTTTCCTCCTTTCAAGAAATGCAACCAGCTGTTTTAAAGAGGCAAAAGCTTGTGGATTTTATTTTAAATCATAGAAATCATAGAATGGTTTGGGTTGGAAGGAACCTCCAAGATCATCTAGTTCCCACCCTCATTTCAACCTCTCATTTTTCAACCTCTCATTTCCATTGGAGGAAAAAAAGTCTTTGCTAATGTTTGGTATTCTGAATTTCATGTTAAGAACTTCTTTGGACAGAACCAGGCTGAGTGTATTTCAATTGCCTGGTGTACTTGAAATCAGTTTGTCAAGGCATCCTAAATAACACATTGCCTTGTTCACAGCAGCTGGAGCAGAGCAGAGGCTGCAATACGTGTTGCATGTGGCAGCGATGCTTTGCTGGGAGCCACGAGCTTAGCAAGGGCTTTCAGTGCAGAAAGGGAATACTCCGAAGAATTATTTGAGCCTCATTTATATAATGAGCCTAGAGTAAAGTCTCATAACTTGCAGCGGTTTAAAAGCAAATTGCATCACAAACTTACCTTGCGGAGATGAGATAAATGCTGTTGTAATTGCTAGTCTTGCTCTGTCCTATCCTACAAAGCCACTTTTACCTGTTTGTGCCTTTTGTCTGCTCTGGAGATCTGGGTCCCAGCTCGTGCAGGGAGCAGGTCTCTGAGCTGGGAGCAGGAGCCTAATTTTTTCATATTTTTATTCTACCAACGACCCATTACCTGACCTTGAGCAATTTGCTCTCTTCATGGCTACATGGTGCTTCTCTTTAGACTTGCCACCTCTCAGGGGAGAAGGCTTGTCTCTCAGCAGAAACTTCGGCTGGATTTTATGAATGCTAATATCAGATGAATTTAGGAAATATCACATTAATTTATGTGCAAATGACTCTTCTGTGCTGACATGTTCAAGCCCGTCTTGTTCCCATCCATGCATCGCAGCACGTTTCATAGAATCATAGAATGGCTAAGGTTGGAAGGGACCTGAAAGACCACCTAGTTCCAACCCCCTGCCATGGGCAGGGTGGCCAACCTCTAGATGAGGCTTCATGCCCTTTCTGCTCTCCTCTGTCTCCCCAGCTGTGGAGTCGCTGCACTCCCTGAACGACCAGATCTCCCATTTTATCGTGAACAAGTCAAAAACTCTGGATGAAGACGAAGATGCCTTTCTGCCCAGCGAGAAGGAATCTCTGAAGAGTGCCATGATGCTGATGAGGCACCTCTTAATGGATGCACAGGTACGAAATCGATACACTCACATCTGTTATCACCCAAGAAAGGCACGTTTCACAGACCCAGAGGCAATAGTTCATTTTTAGGGGTGGTTTTAGCTGTACAAAGCGTTAGCCCCTGACACTTATTTATAACTGACGCGTGCTTCCAAAATGCACAGCTGTGGCAAGGCCATCTCAGTACAGAGAACAGCTTTTGATGGGCCCATGTGTTAGATTTATCGTAGAATCACAGAATCGCTAAATCTGGAAAAGAACTCTGAGACCATCTAGTCCAACTGTCCACCTACCACCAATATTGCCCACTAAACCATGACCCAAACCCAACCCCATTTAGGACTGGAGATTGATATACCCTTGGATGAGAAGCCGGCATCATCCCTAGCAAAAGAAAATCATTTTGGCACTAAGCATCTGTGCTGATGCCACTTTTGGAAGTGCTAGACACACAGCTGAGCTGTTGCTTTAATCTGCCTCCAAAATGTCAGTTAAAAGTCATGAAATCCTGTGCAGATGTTGCTTTCTGCTTTATTTTATTTTACTTTTTTAAGGAATATTTGGTCTGTATTGCCCTATTTCAGCTTGTGCCTATCTCCTCCCATTAGAAACCCAACAAGAAAATAAACACAGAGGAAATTACTCCGCTAAGGATTAGCTGTACTG
The DNA here is from genome assembly GCF_002078875.1 of Numida meleagris. Taxonomy (NCBI): domain Eukaryota; kingdom Metazoa; phylum Chordata; class Aves; order Galliformes; family Numididae; genus Numida; species Numida meleagris. The sequence continues at coordinate 5,217,250 of NC_034428.1, read as the reverse complement.
TATGCAAAGTAATCTTACCCAGGGTTTTTCTTGGTTGCTATTCCACACTAAGTTTGCCATTGTGGGGGCCAGCCTAGGTCGGTGTCGATAGCATCACTACTAATCAGATGGTCCCCAGGGTTTGGTTTCCTGTGACTCGCTGCCAGTGCCTAAATGGGAAATGCAAACAGAGAAAGCCACACGTTTTCATGTTTTATTCCCATATTCTCTCAGGTGGAGTCTGGCAGATATCTTATCTGTTTCTCTCACTTTCAAAGACCTTTAGTTCTAATTGCTTTAGCTCATAGGGTTTTCGTTGCATGCGAGAAGCAAGCTGGGAATCCCTGGTGTTAGTAACAAATGCTGGCTTACAAACATGCAGATGTGCTGAAGGATTGGGATGGTCAGTACTCACAGTTCAGTGGGAAAGATGGATGACGGAGCTGGTTGCTCCCAAAAAACAGAGGCAGAGATGCCACCCTAGAAGACATCCACCCAGGCTCTGCTGTCCACGGTGCTCACCTCGCTTCTGTATGTCTTTAGCCAAGTCATCTCCATTTTCTCCCAAATCGCTGACTGGGGCATTGCTGCAAGGACATGGAGATGAAGAAGGGTTAAACTGAGCCTTAGGATTGCACACACTGCCCATGCTGCAGGTGGCAATATCTCTGGGGAGTCAGGCATGAGAGCAGGTGGGTGCTGACAGGCATCTGCACACTGCAGATGAAATGAAAATGGGGCAAAAAGTGCCGATGGAAGAATTCCTTACATGAGAGTTCTTTTTTTAGCACCTGAGAATTACTGTACTATTTATCAGCTGTCCTAAATGCATATTAAGTGCTGCTTGAGCAACTGATGAAGGAAATGCCAACAGCAGTGGAAAATGTCAAGAATTTGGTGCCTATCCTAACCCCTCCAACCCTCCCTTGACACAGCTCCATGGCACTTCCTTGGGCCCTGTTGCTGTCACCAGAGAGCAGAGCTCAGTGCTGATCCTCTGCTCCCCATGAGAAGTTGTGGGCCATGATGGAGCAACAGGTTGCCATGATGGAGCTGTAGGCCGCCATGATGGAGCTGTAGGCCGCCATGATGGAGCAACAGGTTGCCATGATGGAGCAGCAGGCCATGATGGAGCTGTAGGCCGCCATGATGGAGCTGCAGGTTGCCTCCCCTCAGCATCCACTTCTCTGAGCTGAACAAACCGAGGCATGCTCCTCTATGTGGAGCAGAGGAACCACAGCAGAGGCACAGGGGGTTTCACAGCTGTGTTATCTCAGAGCCAGAATTTGGCCTCCATTCTCCTCACCTTCAGCCCTGTTCCCTCCATTAGACAATATTTATTTCTCTTTTGGACTCTTGGAAGAACGTGTTCCCCAGTCCGTTTTGTCAACTTGGAGATCACATGTTGGTGAACACAGAATACAGAAATGGACCCTGAAGAAAACGATCTCCTCCCATATGCAACGGGATCTTTTCCAATAGAGAATCATAGAATCATTGAGGCTGGAAAAGACCTCTAAGATCACCAAGTCCAACACCAACCCATCCCCACCATGCTCACGAACCATGTCCCTCAGTGCCACATCTCCACATTGAACACCTCCAGGGATGGTGACCCCACCACCTCCCTGGGCAGCCTGTGCCAGCACATCACCGCTCTTTCCAAGAAGAAATTTTGCCCAGTATCCAACCTGAATCTTCCCTGGCACAACTTAAGGCCTTTATTCCTCATCCTATCAAATGGGGCATTACTTGGAAGGTAATCCTGCAGAAATGTCATTGATGTCAACAGGAGCAGCATGGGCAAGGTGCCCATGGGCCTGCAGAGGGGGCTGACTAAGAGGTGGCTGTCAGTATGCTGAGAGGTTCCCTTGTCAGCATTAAATGGTGTCTAGGGACAGGTAATAAGCTCTGTGGAGGCTGTCAACTCAGATTCTGCCCACAGAAGACAGAAACTTAATGAAAGTCATTGCAATCTGCAGGGATCTCTTGACCCCAGAGGTCTCCATCCATCTAAAATAGGGTTTTCTCATCATGAAAATAACCCATGGCAGGGATTGCTCACTGCCAGCCAGGGAGCATCGCCCTCCCTCTGAGAGAGTGCTGGAGCTTTGCCTCCAGATTGCTCATTTCTCCTGTTTGTGTGGGATTTTGGCAGCGTCAGCCTGGAGGTGACACGGTGTTGCGTTCCCTCGGCAGCGCTCAGCATGCAGGTTGCACAGAGGGCATGAGAGGGAAGAAATCCGGGGGTGAAATGGAAGTAGCAGCATTATGTGAACTAAAAGCCGGGCTTAGATAATGCCAGTGCATAAAAACAGAGCATGAGAAAAGGTGCACTTACACTATACAGCATGTTCCATCCTCTGCGTAGCATAGGGATGAATAAACAATTTCATTTTTGCCAGCCGGCTCCACGCAGGATGCTATCGCACGGGTATGTCCTTCTATGACAGATTGTCATTGCTGTCAATCACTTTTGACAGTCCTATTATGCCTGGAAAGGATGTTTGCTCTGTGCATGGTGTTTTATAATCCTCAGAGGTGGAATTTTATAGCCGAGCAGTGTTTTTTCCTCCAACGTTTCCCTCAGTAGGATTTATTGCTTCTGAGAGACACGTGACTAGAATCCATTATACCTCCCAACTTTAAATCTTCCTCCAGCTTTTCCTGCATAACTTTTTATTTCTTTTACTTTCTGGTTTTAATTGCTGTTGTGAGATATGTGCCCAGCATGGAGCAGAAGGTACACAGCAGCTCACGGCTGCGTCACAGACATCGGACCTAATCTAGCATTTTGACGAAGCAATCTATCTAATGAATGTCATGAAGATGCATCCAGGCACCAGCATCAACCTAGAGTAGGTTAATGTTCTCCCTTATAGAGGAACATTTAATTCCCAGATGCCCGACATCAAAAGCCAGGCTTTCAGGAAGTTCTGAACACTTAGCTATTTCCACAAAGAGCTGAATTGACTTCAAGTGGATTTTAAGTTCTTTGGGAGAAATACCATTTTCCACTCGTTTCCTTTCACAACAGCATATGATTATCATCGGGGCCCACTTAGGCTTTTTTTACAGGAGGAATAAATAGTCATAGAGATGATCTTTTGATTCAGACAGGACTTTTCAGATGCGTACATCCCATGAATGATGAGGTAAGATAGGATTAGCCTAGCGTGGAGCAGCTGGCTTAGATTTAATTGGATTTCGGTCATGGACTAGACATGATTCAGCAAGCATGAGGATGTCGAGATATCCGACTGCATCCCTGCTGAGCAGCTCATTGCATTCTTAGGCAAAGAAAGAAAATAAACTAGGAGGTTATAACAGCAGAAATTGTAAACAAAATAGAATGGATGTTGCCCCAAAGTTATAGGGGGAAAACCATTTGCATTTTACAGTTGGAAGTTTTTTATTTAATATCTAGTGTTTGAATAAAATGCCTCAGCTTTCAGTAACTAAAGGGAGAAATCTTTAGCAAGTGTTTGTCCTAGAATCATAGAATGTTTTGGGTTGGAAGGGACCTTTAAGATCACCTAGTTCCAACTCCCCTGCTATAGGCAGGGGTCCCTCCCTCTAGACCAGGTTGCTCAAAGCCCCATCCAGCCTGGCCTTGAATGCTTCCAGGGAGGGAGCATCCACATCTATCTGTAGATACTGCTGGAAGTGGACACTGATTTGGGTGGAGGATCTCACCTTATTTCCCTTTGGAAAATATCTGAATTGTCACCACCAGGAGCCCTTCAGTTTTGACACTGGGGTCCCTTAAAATAAATCATTTAAGGTGAGAGGAAATGCTTCAGAAGGAAAACCTCCTCGGTATGGCCAACTTCTAACCATTCAATATCCCACCAGCTGTTTCCTTTTAATATAGTCCTCCGTTTTCTTTTCTTCCCCAGAAAATTAAACATAATTTCTTGAGCTCTTCTAAATTATATTCTTTTCTTCAGCAATACAATATTTCCAAGACAGACTGTAATAGACCAAGCGATGGTAGTTGTAGACCATGCAGGATGACTAGCAGTCGTTCCGTTGCATCAACTGACCTTTAAAAATAGTTCTCATTTTCTACAGAGACCTGTTGTACAAAACCGACCGTGTTGTTGCAATATTTTGCTTGCTAGTTAAATGCTTTCCACCATCTGCTCTTCAGGCTCGTAGCAGCCCAAGCTTTAGGAACAAAACACTGTGACCTTTACTTTCGTATGAGTGGGTTGTATTAGTATCTACAGGAAGAAAAAGGAAGGGAGGATTTGCTCTTTCTTTCAATGAACTTGAATTGTTTGAGTTCTGAAAGCATCCTTGCCACACTGATGTGTTTTGGGGGATGCAGAAGTAGGTACAACAGTAATTCTCCTTTATGGAATAATATAAAACATAATTTTAAACAGCGTATCAGCATTCACAGTTTGTAAGCTGGTTCGGCTTGGAAAACAGCATCAGATAAAATCAGGATAGGGGAAAGCCTGAAAAATAAACCTGCTATTCCTTGTGCAGTGATTTTTAAATTAATCTTGTCATCCCATTTCCATAAGCAGAAATCTTCTAAGCCCCTTCCAAGGCAGCAGCCCATCTTCTAATGATCCTGCTTGGGCTAGTCTGGAAGGGAGCACAAAGGACTCCAAGTCTATTGAAGGAGAAGATAAAACGTGGCATCTAGAAAGTTTCATCAAGGCTCCCGTTGTCTCTAATGGCATCATTAGCATGTGTTACATGAGCCCAGACCACGACGCCTTTCCCTAAACGCGTGCCTGCCAACCTGCTCCCTCTTTTCATGATCTGGGAGAGGAAAAATTGATTTGTGGACTGCCTCTGTTAGTTCAATCTATTAGGGGAATGATGTGCTGTATAATGAAGGGAGATCAAAAGTATCCTTAAAATAGTGGGTGCGTGGTAGCGCGGACGCTGCTGCCTCTACCAACACAACTCTGCACATCATTAGCTACCCACAAATGGGGAGACTTGATGGGAGCTGTGGTCCCTTTGAACACCGCACCTTGGCTTTGCTTATTATTCATGACTTGTTTTTAACTGCCTGTAGTTTATTGATTCCCATGGGATTGTTTTTTTTAAGGCTGATTTTCTCTGTCCTTCCATTCTAGAGAAAGGGAGAGATTTTCCAAAATGTGTGATGCTGTCTGGTTAGTTGGGGTTTAAGGCAGAGACATTTCCTTGCAGTGCATGAAGAGAGGGAAGGATGGGGTTTTCACAAGGGGAGGTTAAAAGCTCTGTATGGTTCACACCAACCTCCCATGTGCCTTTTGCTGGTGATGGCAAAGCCAATCCCGGTTTGAAGGGAACATTTCTCTGAGTCTGTAAATGTGGGAAGTTTAAATGGATGTCTACTTGCACTTTTACAAAGTTTTAAGATAGATGAAGGAAGAGTCACAAAACTATTTGCACAAATCACTGCCAGGAATCTTCTTTATATGGCTTTTAGCAGCATTCTGATGCACAACTGGTCAGAAACCTTTACAACAAGGCCAACTCCTTCAGTACTTGACTACCATGAGTTGCCTAGATCTATAGCTTCAGGCATGGAGCACATCCAGCGTTTTACTCCTGCTGACCCCAAGTCAGCCTGGTGCATGGTGGCCAGGTAAGGATAGCTCTGGCTGCACGTTTTTCACTGCTGTTCCTCAGCAGGATTGTCAGCCTAGGATGGCTGCATTCATTTAGCCACCGCTGTGCCCTGGCCAGCCTCCACTCCCTTCCTCCCTCGGGACTGGAGAAAAAAGACTTTTGGCATCTGTTAAATCCCTATCCACACCAAACACGAGTGTCTACATCATGGAGAGAATGTAAACTCAGCTGTTCCACCATGCACAGCGCTGCCATGCTGCTGCTGAGGCTGCTGCTGTCCTTTCATTGCCTTGCTGTGTCTCAGTTTGTTTCCTGCTCTCAATACAGTTTGCTCCAGTGCTGCAACGTGTACAAACAGGGGAGGAATCCTGCAAAAGAGTGAGCCTGCCTCGGATTTTTCAGATGAGATGCAAAGACGAAAAATTGCAGAGAGAAGTTGGTTTTGTTGTGAAGGGACTGGGAACCAAAGAGCGGGCGGTGACAACGTGATCCCATCCTGCAGTTAACTCTTCTCTTTCTGCGTCTGCTCTGTGAATTGGGCACAGATTTATTTCTTTGACATTTGGGTAAGCTCTCACTGAGGTTTCTGCTTGGGACCATAAGGCAGGGATTTGGCTTTCATTTTCTTCTTGCACTCTCCGTGTTATTGCTTTGCAGTGGATGGATTCTCTTGCCTGCAATTACTGCGAGAAAATATTTATATCGCTGGGTAACAGTACTGAAAAGCAATATTACATTTGCCATCACCCAAGCGCTGTAAGACCCAAGCTGTTAGAAATGCATTCAGTAAAAATGCTTCAGTGCTGTGACATTGGGCTGGCACTGATCTCCTTCCCTCTCTCCTATTTTGCTCTCCTTTGGTACTGGGAAATGCTCATTATTTGCAGTTAGGCTTGATATTACTGGATTGAAAACTCAGAGATGATTTCAATATTTACAGCCCGACAAAAGCAGAAGACTTTTTCCCCATCTCCCCAAAACAAGCAAAAATAAAACCCCACTGCCAAATCCCTTCTGCAATCAGGAAGAAATAACCTCATGTTTAAAGGGCACAGAAGTGAGATTCTCAACAGGTCTCTTGTTCAATTAATTGCTAATAAATTAGTATTGACTTCCACGTTTTTGTTGCTCTGTGGAGGTCATGCCAGGAGAGAGATCAAAGCTGGATGTTGTGTAGCAATCCAGCGCCATGCTTCAGGGAGATAAACGTATATATGTATGTCTTATAAAAGAGTATAGCAAATGTCTTTCCTTAAGGCAGGGGGAACCAAGAATGAGAAAATTTGTAAAGAATTTTCCCTGGAGGTGTTCAGGAAGCATGGAGATGTGGCACTGGGGGCCATGGTTAGTGGGCATGGTGGGGTAGGTTGGGGTTGGACTTGATCCTGGAGGTCTTTTCCAAGAGTAATGATTCTATGATTCTATTCCTGCAGGCAGCAGGTGCTGCAAATCAAGCTCTTACCCAGGTAATCCCAACTTTCCCACCACCTTCACTCACCAAATGCTCTTCCACCTCTGGCCCAAGACAGAGCTTTCCAACCACAGAGACCTGTTAAATGCAGAAGGAAAGATGATGCCAGTTTTGCCTGACTGACAACTGATGTATATTCATGATCTTTGGAGTGCGTGCATGAGAGCGTGTGTGTGAAACCTCTGCAAGCTTTAATTAGAGTTCATGAGAGATAAATGAAAAGTATCCTCATAAATGTGGAAGGAGCAATTAGGAAGGCTGGAGTGTATCTGCAATCGCAGCGGTTTATCAGCAATGCAGATTTTCAGCTAATAAGCACAGAAAACACCAATTGTGCAAGAAACAAATGAAACAGAAAATCCTGCCTGGCTTCCCGGCCCCCGCTCTGTGTTCTGAATGAGGAAAGGAAATGAAAAGTTGAGAAAACCTGTTTGATTCTCTGCAAACGTCGCGGGGCACGAGAAGCCTGTAGGAAGGTGCAGATAGATAAGAGGGGGACAGCACGCGGCGATAAGGCAGCATCGTCCTTATCTACCTTGAGACGTGTGCGGATGGAAAGCAGGCTGCAGGCTGCGGGGCTGCTAGCATGCATGCCCAGGGGGTTCTGCAATGCCCTTTGCAAGCAGGGAGGTGGGATGGGTCCATTCCCTGCTCGGGAGCAGCAACACCGAGCCCGCCTGCAACATGCACGCACACCAGCCAAGCTCCACGCTTGTATTTGTGTCTCCCGAAGGCTGATAAATATTTAACGGCTCTTTGAGATAGAGCCTTTTTGTTCTTTCCCCATGTATCAACAGTTGCTCCGAGGGATTGCTTGATAAAAAGTGAAGTTACTTCTTCAAATTCGTGCCCCGGATGCTGGATAGGAAGGTAATTTTGCAAGCAAAAACTCCCTTGATTCTTAGGAAATGCTAATAGAGGGTTTGTTTTTTTTTTTTAAAGGGAATGCGATATCGATACTGGAAAGAGGCAAAAATATTCAAAACATCCGTGGAAGTTCATCCTGGCAGCCGACTTTGTCCAGATGTTGCAGCCCCTTATAACTTAACTCCTTCTAGGCCATAGGCAGAGCTGCTCTGCAATGAAATCCCTCACCACATGTCGGCTCCGATTTCATTTGCACAGGGATTTGGCAGACTAAGTAGATTTTCTCTGAACTTGACTTTTCCGAGCAAGGGGATGGGTTCTCTGGTTGTAAGACCCCTTCATCACTGAAGAGCTGTTTCCCCTGTTGGGATAAGGTGTCTTTTACCCACTGTGTAAATTTAAGGATGTCATTTAATTCCCATCTTCCCCACTTATCTGTGAGCTGGGAATAATTTTTGCCTACTTCTCAGTGATAGCGTGAGACTCTTCATTAATTAGTGCGTGGAAAAGCATGGGGATCCTTGGGATGAAAAGTGCTTTAAAACGTGCTGTTAATAATAAATATCAAGTAATGCACCTTGGTACCTCTTAGCAATAATTGGTGCTATCATTTCTGCCCAACTCTTCCATGAATTAAAAGGCTTCAAGCAGTATTGGAACCATGAATAGGGTTGGGACCAATTAATGTATAATTGTATGTCGGTTTGTATATCCTTGACTCTCCTGTAATGGGAGTCTCAGGAAAATCTCCATGGATTTTAATGGTGCAGTGTCAGAATTCAGCCCCAGACATGTTTGCGGGATTACTGCTGAATAGCCTGCGTTCTTCTGGTTGCTTGGTGATTAAGCCAAAGGCAAAGCAATGCTGGTTTAATATTAACATAAATGGAATTAGCCACTCTTTTCGTGAGCTAAATGTTACATGAAAATTTTCATTCTAAGCAAAACACGCTTCTTTTTTCCTGTTGATATTTGAATTTAATTAACTCTTTTGTTGAAAGGTTGATAGTTGGTGACCTGCTCTTTCTGCTTAACCTCTTCTCTGGTGTGCAGAGCCTGGCTCCTATGGAAAATCCAATAATTTGCTGCTCAGTCACCCAGCTCAAACTTTTATTAGTTTTCAAGCAGATAGTGCTCACGCTCCTAAAAATGGAGGCTCTGAATATGTTTCCCACGTACAAAAAAAAAAGAGGTCTTAGAAAGAAATTACCAGTCTTTCAAATATTGGCCGTATTTTGCTGATGCACACAGTATTACTATATTGCTATATTACCTGGAATGAGAGGCAGGGCAGAGCAACCATGTCAATTAGAATCATAGAATCATTAAAGTTGGAAAAGACCACAAAGGTCACCAAGTCCAACCATCAACCCATCCCCACCATGCCCTCAAAACCATGTAATTCTACACCACAAATTAAGACCTTGCAAATTAACACGGAAGAAAGCCGGTGCTTGGCAAGGTGCAAATGTACAGCAAAACCCATGGCATGGGTTAAAATTATCCCCTTTGGCCTGAGCACCTTCTGGTTGTTTGGCCATGGGTCAAGATGAAATGATGAGCGACGAGGCTCTGGTGCTGAACCTCTTCATGCTGACACATTGCTCTGTTGCTGTTTGTCCATGATTTTGGGAGGGTTTGGATGGGGAAGGATGAGATGAGCCTCGTGTTTGGAGCACTTAGTGTGATTTCTTGCTGCCATTCCCTATCATGCAGAAAGCAGCGGTAGAGCAGTAGCCCTGTACAAGTGGCTGGTGATGTATGCAAGCCCGGTGGCTGTCTTACTTGTTTCTTCTTAAAATAACACTTTGCACGCTGCCTGGGAATTAGTGGTTAATGTTTATTTATGCATGAGAAATCTCCATAGAAGGGGCTTGAGGGAAAAAGGATATATATATTACGTGGAAGCCAAAAAAGTAAGGATTTTTTGTTTTTTCAATATCTCCCCATCTCCATTCTTTCCTGCAACAGTTTAAAAAGACATTTGCTCTAGGACTCTTCTATATCTTACAGTATCTTAGCAGCTAGGTTAAGAGGTAGAAGCAAGCACAGATGTAAAAGGAGCAAACACAGAGTTCGGTAGCCTGGGGCAAGCCAAGATCTCTTAATTTTCCAGCTTAAAAAAAAAAAGCTACAAGCACAGAGCATCCCCCCAAAGCCAGGGACGGCTCCCGCTGACTCTGGGGCAGATTCTGCCACACTTTCAAGTGTGTCCTCCTCTCTCTGTCTGCAGACTGCCAGAGGCTGAGCATGCATCACCTCTGTTGGCTCTGCCTTTCTCCTCGGAGGAATTCAGAATCTCCACGTGATGTGTGGCCCCGTTTAGCATTCCCCAATTGCTCCCTTTTCCCTTCCAAATGAAGTCAGTCTCCATTACTTTGGGCATATTGATATAAGCAGATCTGCTTCTCTGCTTCTCTTTTCCTCTCGTTTTCAGCTTTTAGCAATCTTTGCTCATCTAAGGATTTGTACTTCTTTTTTCTTTTTCAGCTGTCTGGTTTTGTCTTACATCGCAAACGACCCAAATAAAATAATGAAGGCTGTCTTAATCTATTAATCCCCAGTTTGTACATTATTAATAACGAAGGCAGTGTAATTAGGCTGCAAAATGCGCAGCGAGCACAACATTAAGATGTCCTTAAGTAACATCTGTGGCTGATGCTTGTCTTCTATTGGCAAACACCACCAAGATCTCCCATGAAAACAGCATTCATGCCTGATATTGCTTTTACAGAACACAGTGGCTTCATTTTTCCCCAACGCCTATTAAAAAGCAGTCCCCAAAAAAGGCATAAAATCATAGCAAACGCTCAGCTCTATTTAAGTCATGCTTAAGGTGCAGATCCTGCTCTCAGCTCTCATTGCTACCCAACTCTTCCATGAATTAAAAGGCTTTGAGGAGGACTGGAGCCATGAACAGGGTTGTGATCAATAAACATGTAATTATAATGTAGTCATGCTTAAGGTGCAGATCCTGCACTGTAAGTGCTTCACTGAACACCTTTCTTGCCTCCTTGGTTAGGAAGCCATGGCACAAACCCCTTTCCAGGAGGTGCTTTGCTGCTTGCCAGACCCTTTCCCATTTGCTGCTCCCAGTCCATGGCAAGACCCCATGATCCCCATCACTGCCAACGTGCCCCATCCCTACCCTCTGTGACAGCTTTCAAAGCTGAAAGACCAACAAGAGGACATTTGGAAGCAGAGGGACAGGTGTATCAGGTGTATCAGCCTTTGGCAAGGGCTGCGGTTCCAAAGCAAAGTGCTTCAGCATGGTTCTGAGTTCCTTCAGATGAAGTTCTTCAAACGTAGGCCAATGCTGGGGAAGAGTTTTGAAACTCAGTCCCTGTGCATCCCTCAGCACACAAAGCTGCCTACACACAAATGGGATCCGGTCTGAAACGGGAGCTGAAGTGGTCCTCAGATTCATCCTGTGTGGTTAGGAGCATAAAGGAAGCAGTTCCCATGATTACAGACTCCTTCAAACAGCCCCTATGAATAATACACTTGAGCTGCTGTAAAAAAGCTGCGGCAGCAATGCTGTTACTCATCTCAATGCACAGAGCTGAAGGTGTAATTATAGTTTTTCCGTGTGGCTGCTTGCCTCTGCTACAGCTGTGCCATGCTGGGTGGGAGCTGGGGGCTGCCCCAGCCCTGGGTCTCTGCTCTCTGCTTGGGATCCATCGGAGCCCTTTCCCTACTCACAATCAAAATGAAGAGGCTATCTGGAACATGCTTTGATATCTTCCTCCCCTAATTCCCCTACTTGGTCAAGGGGTCCTAAATCGAAGTCATTGCAGCTCTGTAGGCATGTCATTCTACTGGCTTCTCTTTACAGGGTTCCTTCTCTGCCATGTTGCCGTACCATTACAATTGCTCCTGATGGCTTGGTTTAAGCATGTCCCAGTGCTTGGTGAAGAGCTGCAAGGTGGTGGGTGCCCCATCAGTGGAGACAGCCAAGGTCAGGCTGGAGTGGCTCTGAGCACTGATGGAGCTGTGGATGTCCCTGCTCATTGCAGGGGGTAGGACCAGGTGGCCTTCAGGCTCCCTTCCAATTCCAACCATTCTGTGGTTCTATGAAATAAAGGCAAAGTGTCAAAGCTTTCTTGCACTCAGTAGACACTGTCCTTGCAACTCAACTGTAGACCTGCTCTGCCACCAGTGCCCCAGGGATGGCTCCTTGCCAACCATCCAAATACGGCTTGATCTTTTATATGGACTTGAGAGGAGGAGTGAGCTCTTACTGCCCAAAGTACAGGTGGGCATTGCAGCTGGGTGGTGTTACTGCGTCCTGTAGTAAAAACAAGCGGCCCTTGGTAGCAGGTGCCGTAACAGGGGTTTGGTATGTGTGCACATGTCAAATGAAAACCAAATAATGGATTTTAAAAGGGTTTTAAGGGGTTTTCAAATAGTGTTAACAGTGGAGTATTGTACAGAGTGGATGCAACTCTGTCAGATCCAGAATTATTAGCAGACCTGAATCTCAGTGCTGCTCTTACATTACTCATACAATCAGCAGTGACTGCACAAAGAAGAAAAGAAGCCAGTCCTGCAGCTGTATTAATGTGGCTGCTCCTCTGAAACATGGGGAAAACGCAGTGTTTGCAAAAGGGGCAGGGGAATTGATAGTGCAAGGGATTGTGTTGTGGCACCTTTGAGAGTAGCGCACACAACGGAGAGTGAATAAAGACCTTATAAAAATACTTGGCAGCCACTCCGCTAAATCTTTCAAGGTATGAGTTTCTTATTTTAGTTGATTTACGGGTCTGAAAAAGAAGCCATCACTGTTAATCAAAATAACTCACTCCTACTCTGAACGTGAAAGCTGAAGTTAGATGAAGGTCATAGAAGAGTGATGATAAACTAACTTGGGGCATTTAATGGTTTGAGTTTATGAGGGAGTCCGCTGAGGGAGGAAATAGGTTCTGCAATTGATAATTATTTTTTAAATGGATTTTTTTTCCCCCAAAAAGGTAAAGTTCGGATCTACAGCAGATACACAGACATGATGTTCTTAAATATGCCTGGAGGGATGATTTCCCAACCCGTTTTGGTAGTAATAGACATTCAGGGGCTGAGAAGTGACAAGGTTCTGTAGGTGTCAATCTACATTTTCTCACTAAGCCCGCGATGCTCCAGAATCTTCTCTTTCATGCATGATTGAGGTCTCCATCTTCTGCAGAAGTCTGTTTCTGGTTAGGTGGGTGTTTTCCCCTGTCCTTCGGAGGAGCAGCGCTTCATTGCCGCGTCCCACACCCTGCTTGGGTTGCTCCCACTGAAGGACACCAGTGGACACCTCGTTCAGTTCTTTGCTGGTGGCTGAGCCCCAAAGAAAGCAAAGCTGAACAGGCAGAAACCCAAGAAACCTTCAAAATGATTCTGTTCATGGCTTTTAATGAGTTCCATGTTTTGCCTTGAAACTCCCTTTGATAGCTGAAATGTTACTTGTATTCCATTTGGAAGTAAGTGGGCAACGTCTAAATTTAAGCAAGAGACAATTGCCTGCAGTGGGCATTTTGCTGCCAAAATTACCGATTCTGCCAGCAGCATTTATGATTAAGAAACTATCTCGACAGCTGTGTGTTGTACTTGGGTAACACAGTGTGTGACCATAGCAGTGATGAAGGGACACTAAGTCCATCCGAAATGCTGTTTGAAACCAAGTTTTGTGGCCAATCAGGTTCATCTCCTGTATCTCCTATCCTGTGTTCCTGCACATCCGAAGAGCCCACACCTTCTGCTCGAAAAGCTTCCATGAGATATCTGGAATTTCTGAAGAACACGCGTCTGCATTTTTTTGTTTGCATAACCAGTAACAAAGACACTCCCAGGGACGGCAAGCGCTCACGGAAAGCAAGCTGCAGATCAGCTCCCAAATACCAGGGACCAAGCCAACATTATGAATGCCATAAGTTATAATATAAATAGCACACACCTAAGTCAGCTCATGAATTAAGTTATATTTCCAAGAGATCTCTTGCGGCAGCCTGCTAAAACAATATATTATGTGCTCAGAGGCAGCGTTCGCCTGACGCACTGAGAAGGGATAATTAAAGGCTCCTCAAGTCCCCAGTGTGCCAGCAGCTGTGGGTCCATGTGAGCAGCAGCCCCGGGACCCATACGTGTCCCTCCCACCAGGACAGAGCCCATTACGCGGAATAAACCCGGAGGGGGAACAGCTTCTCTGTCCGGATAAATATGTAGAAGCAATCCTCTGGGAATCATGCAAAGAAGTGGTAGCAGGTGGCAGCTCTTCTTTTTCACCCTCAGAATGTATGTTTAGAGGCAAAATGGAGGGGAGGAGCCAATTAGCGGGATTAGTGAACTTCAAGAGGCAGGTGCTTGTGTTCCAGCTAGGAAACTGCTGCTTCCTATTCAACGAGATGCAGGTGCTCGGTGTACAGTGCTGGCTTTGGCCACCAAGTTTGGTTAATTATAGAAACAGAAGATGAAAAGAGGTAATGCTTGATGGTGGCTTGCTTCTTAATGAGAAAAAGGCCCATCACGCAGCATTAAAACTCAATAAAGATGGCATTTTTGGAAGTGAGCAGTTATGTATGTTTGACAAGAAGCCGTGCAGGTGAAGTGTTCTGCATGGTTCTACATCACAGAGAGAATGGTGAGGTGCTGCAACAGGCTGCCCAGAGGGGCTGTGGATGCCTCATCCCTGGAGGTGTTCAAGACCAGGTTGGATGGAGCCCTGGGCAACCTGGTCTAGTGCCAGATCTGGAGGTTGGTGGCCCTGCCTCTGGCAGGGGGTTGGAACTTTATGATCCTTTGGGTCCCTTCCAACTCAAGCCATTCTATGGTTCTATGATTCTATGGTGGTTGTAGATTGTGTCTTGATGTTGTTGCTCTGCAGTGTAAGTGATAACGTAGCATCACAGAATCACAGAATGGTTTGGGTTGGAAGGGACCTTACAGCCCATCCAGTTCCAGCATCCTCCCATGAACAGGGTTGCCACCCTCCAAATCAGAAATAGAATCATTGAATGGTTTGGGTTGGAAGGGACCTTTAAGATTATCTAGTTCCAACCCCCCTGCTGTAGGTTGGGACACCTTCGTGGCATAAAGGTTTTGGTTTTGAACACAGTAGCAGAATTCTAGACTTACATTCCCATGCAAGATATAGGGAAATGAACAGCTGAGAACAAACCCATGGGTTAGCACCAGGCAAGAGGCTGAAGCAGAAATCCTTTAGCTCGTCTGGCTGCAGCTCCTGCTCGATCCGAGCTGTGTGTGCCTTTTGCTGGTTGCAGAACAGATGGTCTTCATGGGCGGTGCTGGGAGCGAGAGACCCAGCCAACAAGCAGGGGAGGGCTGGGGGGCACGGAGCCCAGCTCCTGCACGAAGAGCACATTTTGCAGTATTCAACAGCAACCTGTCCTGCGTGGTGAGAGAGGGACCTTGAAGTGCTACAGAGCAATGGGTCGTGTGCTTTACCCGCAGGGTAGAGCCTGAAAGCCTTTTCCACAAGGAAGAGGCGGAAAGGGGGAAAAGAGCATGGCACAACAAGAGGAATTTCTGGGGAAATAAGGATGCTGCTTGTGTCTAGCTGTGCGCACTCTGTGAGGGAATGCAAATGGAGTCAGGGGTGGCCGGGACCTCAGTGTCAGTTTTCAATTACTGTGGGATCAATAAAAATCAAAAGAGGAAAAAGAACTTTGCTGCAGTGCAGTTTCAGGGCACTCTGGTTAGGGGGATGGCGATGCTAAACGTTTTGGAGTCTCTCTGCTGTTTGAACTGTTGTGTGCTGCACTTACCCACCTGGCTTGCTGCATCCTATTAATGGAGTTTTCAGGTCTGCAGAGGATGCTCTTCAGCAAGCAACCTTCTTCCAAGAAAGCGGAGCTCCTGAAACCTAATTAAGTGCCTCAAATGTATTAACAGTATTGTTTCTTGCTATTTTAAAACACAGTTACTTGTAACTAAGGAAAAGTAGAGCTGGTGGTCAAATGTGCTGCAGTACAGAAATAGCTGAGCTTCCTTGCATGATGCTGGACCAAACTGAAAGTCAATAGTTTTGTAAAGGTTATAGTGTTTATAAGAGATGACATTTTGGAGATGACAGGTTGAAAGATGATGGCGTGTAGTTTTCTCCTATAGAAACATTTATTCGTGGCAGTATTTACATACAACCCTACAGATGATGAAGACCCAAGTCTCACTACAAGAAAGAAACTGAGACTCTGGAGCGTGTCCAGAGAAGGGAATGGAGTTGTGAGGGGTCTGAAGCACAGTCCTATGGGGAGTGGTTGAGGGAACTGGGATGGGTCAATATGGGGAAGAGGAGGCTTAGGGGGGACCTCATCACTCTCTACAACTCCTGGGAGGAGGTTGTGGAGAGGTGGGGTTGGCCCTTGCTCCCAGGTAAACAGCAACAGGACAGGAGTAAATGTCCTCATGTGGCACCAGGAGAGGTTTAGGTTGGATAATAGGAAAAATTTCATCTCAGAAAGAGCAGTGATGCACTGGTACAGGCTGCCCAGGGAGGTGGTGGGGTCACCATCCCTGGAGGTGTTCAGCAGTGAGATGTGGTCAGTAGGCATGGTGAGATGGGCTGGGGTGGGACTTGGTGATCTTAGAGGTATTTTCCAACCTATGATTCTGTGATCATACACTGAGTTATTAAGAGTGAGCAGAGCATGGCCACTAGAAAAAGCTGCCAGAAGGCAGTCCTGTTTCTGGCACAGGCTGGTTCTGGAGCATGTGGTGGTATTGCAATTTTTGGTTGCCTCGGGCAAAAGAGGTTAACTATGAATCCTAGGATAGAAATCTCATGTTGCTTTCCTTATAAAAATAAGAGATGTAAGCCATGCATTTTTAAACAAACCCCCCGAACCAGGGAATGGTTGGAAGTATCTGTGAATGACCCAAGCTGCAGGACAGTTCTGGGGCATTTCTGGGCCTCTCGTGTGTAAGATGAACTCAGAGCTGGATCTGGGATGAAATAGCCCAGGGAGCAGACAGAGTGGTGAAAGAGGCACAATTATCTTCTGACAAAGCAATTAAAATCTGACAAGCAAAGGCAGTCTCGGGCAGCAGAATGAAGCTTATGGAAGTGGACAGGGCTCTGTGTGTGAGTTTCACAGCAAAGCCAGAATAGGTGGGGCATGAGTACAGTGCATGAGGCTGAAACCTCAGTGAAGTTCAGTGCAAGAGAGTACACCATGAAGCTACACCAAACCATGAGCACCTTCCAAAACACCCAGGCAGATTAGAAATTGCCCCCTACCTGGTCTTTCAATGGCAATTTCATGCTTTTCTCTTCTAGGTTCTCCAGTGACTCAAACAGATTTAGCCAAACACTGATTTATTCTATTCGTTCTTTATTTTTTCCTTCCTGGCACCCTGATCTTGCTTGCATTTGGGGATAGCAGAAGAGCAGAAAGGCCATTTTAAGCCTTGTTAAAGTAAAATAGCCCTGTTTTGCTTGTCTCTCCCATGTAAAGGGGGGAAATATAGAGACATTCAAGGCCGGACTGGATGGAGCAACCTGAGCTGGTGGGGGACACCCAACTCACGGCAGGGATTGGAACTGGGTGCTCTTTAAGATCTCCTCCAACCTAAGCCATTCTGTGATTCTATGTCTATGTGTGTATGTGCTAAGCTGTGAAAGCAAAACAAAAAAACCCTGCCTAAGGACCATCAGCCACGTCTGACAAGGCACCATGTGTGAGCTCCGCATTTCCTCACAGCTGATAGAACTGGTGGCAGCAACTTGCGAATCTGCGCAAACTGTGCGTGTAGGTTGGCTGCACAAATGAGTTTAATCGCTTGCACAAAATCTGTTTTGCTTCTTCACAGTGTAACAACACCGATCTGATTACTATTTTTCTTTGCTTTAACTGACAAAGTGTATCTTGTTGGTTTTTGAATAATTAATGCTATCGAATTCGGCTTTGATCCAGGAACATGCCAGGAAAAGCTGTGCTTTCCAATCTACTGCAAAACAGCATTTCCAAGTGTATTATTTTTATTCCAGTGCTGTAGTATGGGAAGCCCTGCAGTGCATTGGCTAATGTGGCTTCTTCTGTCTCTTCATCACAGCAGTTGCCTCATCCCTAACCTGTGAGAGTTACAAATCCCATTAGTTTAAAAGCAACATCAACCTGCTTGCAAACTCCAGCCTGCTTTGGGCTATTAGATCTGTATACATCATCTTCTTTTAATTTGGAGTGTTTTAAAACCTGCTGGAGCAGCAAAGCCCCATCGGGTGGGAGGCTCATACAAGCCTGGCAGAGTGGGTTTCACCATGCAGCTTCCCATTCAGGTTGGAGGCTGCTCAGATCTCCATGGGAAAGCTTGTTGGAGCTGAGCAGGGTTTACCTGAGGAAAACTTGGAGGTCAGTTTGTTACTTCTCCAAAAGATCCACAGACCCACTGACCACGCTATTAAGAATGATCACATGCCCTTTTTACTGTGTGAGGACATGGCAAGAAAGGAACACAGAGCATGTCTTGGGTTGGAAGGGACCTAGTTCCAATCTCAGCCATGGGCTGGTTGCCCCCCACCACATCAGGCTGCCCAGGGCCCCATCCACGGCCTTGGGCACCTCCAGGGATGAAGGCTTTTGCAGGGCAAACTTGTGTACGCTCCTGCAAATCAAAGCCCAGTAATGTAGGCGATGGGTTTGTTGGCACTGGGACAGGCAAAAAACATAGGGCAGATACACCGTGCTCTTCATCTCCAGCTGTTCATTGCCCTGTGGTCAAAACGAGGTGTGCTGCACTGAAGTGAGCTGGTGTTCTACTACAGAATCAGTGTTAGAAATTTCATAGGACTTCTAATTAGGAAAATAAAGCTTCCTTCTGATAATCAGTTGAAAAAACATGCTTGAATTCCAAGTTTTTCTTTTAGATAGATAAGAACAATGAACAGCTTGTTATTGAATAAATGGATATATTTTGCTAGCCTGTGCACGTTGTGCTAACAAGGTGCTTTGCCTCGTGCTTTTTTGGAGGCTGCTGGGTCCTTTTCCCTGGCAAGTTCATGGAAAGGACATGGGACAGACTGTCCGGACTCAAAGCTCATGAACCCATGGAGTCCACTGGGATCCAGTGAGGAGGTTTTCTCCCTTCAATTGAAAACTATTTTAGTTTCTAGTGCCCTAAAATTCACTCCACCCAAAATGACCTGGGCGCAGGTGGTGGAACGCACAGTTATCACCTCATGTAACCCCTAAGTTTTGGCATTTCCCTAAGGCTGCCTGTATGAGCAGGATGTATCAGGAGATGGCTCCATTTGAGGTTTGTTTTCAGTGCCTGATTCTCAGTGTGTTGGGAGAAATAATGGGTGATAAGAAAAGAGATTGTTTGCTGTGTTCAGTTACCATCCAAACACCATCCTGGCATGGGAGAAGCAAAGAAATTGGGGTTTTATTGCAGGAAATCTGATGGTTTTGTAGGTGCCTGCCTCAGGCTGTGCATGTTATGCCTGGCAAGGAATGGGGAATTTCTATTCTGGCCATCAGTGCTGGTTATAGTACATTAAAGGCATTGCCTGTGCCTGCTGGTGGTTTCAGTGTGTGCACCCCATTGCCTTCTCTTGCTTTGCTTCATTTTTGTCTCCTATAGAGCAGCTGTGTGGCAAGTTTTTCTAATTTCCCCCACTTTGGCACAAAGAAAATAAATTTGGCTTAGCACCTTAACAGTTAATTTTATTTTAAAGACATCGTTCATTAGAACAACTTAAAGAAAATCCAAATCAAATGAGCTAAATAAGAATAGGATCTCTTCTGCGGATTTATAGGTGGCAAACTAAAATATCAGAGGGTCATGTATTCATCTGTCAATGTGTAATGTAATTAGACAAGATAATTGAGCGTACTAAGCTTTTACCAAGGTCTGAAAAATGTATTAACTTTACTTCATTAGCTTTGATAAAAGTGCCTTGCCACTGGAGATGGGTGTAAGCTGAGAAACTGAGTCTGGGTTTGGGATCAAAGCAAGAAGTTTTCCAATGAGGAGCATGCATCCAAGCAGCTTTCAGAATGCCCTGTGTTCAGCTTATAGGAGAAACAGGATCCTCAGTTTGCTTTGTTTAGGTATTGATTGAAGAAGGGTCGACCACTGAAATGTCAGGGACAGCTGTAGATATAAGCCTGGTAATATCTCTTAGTTCACGTTACAGAAGTTGTAGAGTCATAGAGTGGCTTAGGTTGGAGGGAAACTTAAAGGTCATCTAGCTCCAACCTCCTGCCATGGTCTGGTTGCCATCCACCAGATCAGGCCACCCAGGATCAAAAAAGATCCCAGGGAACTAAATCATCTCTTCATTTCCATAGCAGTTTTAACTGTGGTATCTCCAGTTCTCCTTCAGTGATGAACACCAGGTTGGAGTGTGAATAGCAAGAATGGACTCAACCTTTGTTTTCCTAAGAAAGGTTATTTAAACCATCTCAAGATCTTACATAGGGTCCCAAGCAGCAGGAAGACATGGAGAATTGGAGCACTTGTTTGGAATCCTTTCTTCTGATCATCACATTGTTTGCATCCCATGCACGTGTTCATGGCTGTACCTATGCCTTGCTCTCATGCTGGCATGTTTCAAGCCTCAAATCTGAAATGATGGTCACAGACCTTACAGGAAAAGAGCTGGTAGGTTCAGAAGTGTCACTGAATTAAAAAGCGTGCTGCAGTACTCAACAACGAAGTATTAAATGATGTTCTATTAAATGAAAATAAGCCAGCACATTTGATTTAAGCTACCCGAGCTTTCTATTCGCTATGCGCATGAAGTCTTGTGGTAGTAATCAGCTGGCTATATTCAGGGGAAATTGTTTCTTCGTGGTTTAAAGTGGAAAGACTCTTAGACAACCACGTATTGCCTCCAGCGGGACCTTTCTTTAGCATGTTTGGTGTCTGGAGACGGGAGAAAATAGCACAAAAATTAAGGGAGAAATTGAAGAGCAATGGCCTTGAACTGATGTAGGGCCCTGGCTCAGCCGAGCACTCAAGCACATGTTTAACTTCTAATCTCTATCAGCTTTGGTGAAGGGGTTGTGAACCCAAAAGGTTTCCCACTTTTTTCCAGCTACACCAGCCGGTCTGTTGACAGATATCCCTGCAGCCAAAAGCTTTGTTTCTTATATCTGTAGACCATCACTTTGATCAGCGTTACTGCTCCTTGGGCCATGCGACCTGCCAAGGCACATTGGTTATTGGTGCTTCCAACACAAGCTCTTCTTGAACCCGATTTCCTGCATCAGGAGTGGGATCTTTTTTGCTGAAACAGCATAAACATATTATTTTAATGTTGTAGCTGAGAATAGAGAAGAGTTATTTCACATAGCCGTGGGCTTCTGAGTTAATCAAACAACAGTGTGCATCATCGTAGCGGATTTGTTAGTGCAATTTAAGCACCACATAGAAACAGCCACCAATGAGGGGAAGAATGATCCATTGCTACGAGCCCCAATTCCCTCAAGGCTTAGCATTTAAGGTAATTACTGCACTTTTCCTTCATGTTTCATGTATGGGAAGCTCT
Source organism: Numida meleagris (assembly GCF_002078875.1). Classification (NCBI taxonomy): domain Eukaryota; kingdom Metazoa; phylum Chordata; class Aves; order Galliformes; family Numididae; genus Numida; species Numida meleagris. Next base: position 5,195,864 of record NC_034428.1, on the reverse strand, counting down.
TGGATAATTATGAAGTTCAGAGGAAAAAGCACACGAATAGAAAATTTGTGGGTTTTTAAGATGTGCTTAAAGGTGGCTTTTTGTCTGGCATGAACCGTTCTGTTAAGCTAATAGACAAGAAGGCAGCCTACTCTGTTAATCTAATAGACAAGAAGGCAGCCTGGTTGTTCATAAATACGACCTGAGCCACTTGCAGCCACTAAGCTAAGCAATAAAATGTGCAAAGGGAAGGGGTGTTCTGCCTCACTTGCTCCAAGCTATTGGACCAGAGTGGAAATACAACCCCTGGTCCTATGAAAAACCTGGCGTCAGGGTGTCAAGAGCAAGAAGGATGGCAAATAAACCAGGGGGATGAAAAATCAAATGTGTCCATAACGTCCCATCACTGCCCCCAAATGCAAAGAAGCAAGTGTTGGATACTATCTCAGCCAAGCATGTGTCTTGGAGAGAGCTTCCAGGGTGCAAGGCATCAGTTGCATCTGGTGGGGTTAACAGAGTGTTTGTACCCCGTGTATTGGGACCCCTGTTCTTATTGACCGTGTGTCAGATCATCCCAAGGACCACTGGCAACATGCGTTGCCAACAGACAGGTATCATGCTCTGCTTCTGGTGTCTCGCCAAGGATGCATGAATTTTTGGAAACCATCGCTTTGGTAATGCTTCCCAGCAGGAAATTAATGATGACATGAAGTACTGTGAAACCTAGAATTGGAGCACGCCGGGTTAATAAACACCAGCGAGTTGCCATAATTCACAAATTTAAGGCCCTCATTTTCACAGTCAAGCTGCAAGGTCTAAATAATGCTGGTGGTGCAATTCACTGGTTGGAAAGTTACTGCCTTGTTTAATTTATCCATGGATTTCACTACCTTTGCTTTTAAAAAGTACATCCCATATATGTATTTTTTTTGTGTGGATAAGAGAATTTCTGAAAAAAATGATAATGTGCAGGGACCAAGAGTTAAGAAACATGGTCTTTCCAGCACTGGAAACCAAGGAAGGAGCGGAGCTTGTTTGGGGGTCTTCAACAAGGGCAGGCTCTGAATTTCTCCCTAGATGGACATTTTTTAGGGTCAGAGAGCCAGTGCACCCGACCTATTCAACCCTACCAGCAGCTGCTGCATGTTAACTATTGTACGCTCATCCCTTGTGCCCAGAAAACTTGAGTAATAGTGTTGGGGACTTAATGCCTTCATCTGCTAGGATCCCATGGCACCAAGTGGACATGGTCAGTGGGCGTGGTGGGCTGGGTTGGAGTTGAACCAGATGATCTCAGAGATCTTAATGATTCTATGAATCTGAGCCCTGCAGGAGCAGAGCCTGCGATGGACGCAGGTGTCCAGTGGAGTTTAACTGTGAAAATTTCCAGAACAGCTTTTATCTGTCATGATCAGCTCTTCTAATCGCCTCCCCTACTAAGAAATCACTTTGGAGAAGGAAATGACACTCAAGCAAGCTCACCTGAGCTGCTTGACTGGGTTTCAGAGTCACTTCAATCTGGGAGGTCGATATCTCCCTTACATTCCTCTCTGCAGAGGTATGTCTACAATAAACCTGTCTTTTAGCCTGCAGGTAATCAAACACCAGCTGCTAGGCAAGTCTCATGCGTTTTGAGCGTGACCTCCGTGCTTGTGCTGCCCGTTGGCAGACGGGTAGTTCCTCATACCAGGACGAGGGCTGGGCAGCCCCTATTTCTGCAGAGCAGTATTCAGTGCTGTGCTCGACCTGCCCTGGGTCAGCCCCAGCCATTGTGCTGCACGCACACAAATCATTGCGGTGTCAGCTGCGCTGGAACAGAAAAAAAAGAGCCGTACAAAGGGACCAAAAACCCCATAGCTTTCCTGGGAGAAGGAAAACATGATGTTATTTGGCTAAAAACCCCCTTGCACAATGAGAAGTTTCACCTGCAAGGAACAGAGCTTGAGTTGCTCGGTGGACCGCATCCGGATGAGGTGCAGAGATTCTGGTAGATTTAGATTGGATGTAAGGAAGAAGTTTTTTTACACTGAGGGCAGTGAGGCACTGGCACAGGTTGCCCAGAGAGGTGGTGTAGGCAGCCAAGGTCAGGCTGGAGGGGCTCTGAGCACTGATGGAGCTGTGGGTGTCCCTGCTCATTGCAGGGGATGGACCAGGCGGCCTTTAGGGTCCCTTCCAATGCAAACTATTCGATGATGCTATGACTGCCCTTAAATGGTAGACCCTTGGTTCCTCATTTCTACTGAAAGAGCTGAACATCACACGTTCAATTTCGGAGCACCCACCACTCAGCAGCACTCAGTGGAGGGGAGCAGCGTGTGCTGCACATTTCAGAACTCATTTAGCTTTGATTTGCATCTGGTATCTAGGGCAAAGCCTGAGAAGTGTCGTGTTTCTTCCAGTCTTGCCGGTGTCTGTGATTTTATCTGAAAGTCTCCTGGTACTTGGGGTGTTTTTTCCTTAATGTTCCAGTTTTGGCTGTCAATTGATCGCATCACAGCTGAATCACTCAGTTAAAAATAAAAGCCCGTGTCCCCTGAAACACCAAGCAGCAGTTGGAAAAGCACAACAGCTTAGGAAAAGAGGGAAGAAATACTGCAAGATATCAGAGCTCTCTATTGCCAAGTGCAGAGGTCTGGGGGTGGGCTGGGGTGGTGGGGGCTGCCCAGGGAGGTGGTGGGGTCACTTTCCCCGGAGGTGTTCAAGAACCGTTGGGATGTGGCATTGAGGGACATGGTCTGTGGGCATGGTGGGATGGGTTGGGATTGGACTTGGTGATCTTAGAGGTCTTTTCCAACCTTAATGATTCTACAATTCCATGATACGTGCTCAAAGAGAAGTGTCGTCCCACCTCCAAGGTGTTAACATGCGCTCATTCCATGAGTCACAGGAGAACGACTTGTTTATCTACTGTATTCGGGGATGTTTTCCTTCTCTCTGTAACACTCACATCTCTTTTTCTTAATCCTCCTTATGTGGCTTAGAATCTTGTGATTATGGCTCTAGTGTTTCCCTAGCAGCACCTACTTTTGGGTGTTGTTTCTTTACTTGGAGCAATGTGCTGCCTAGTAAATCATGCTTTCATTATTCTAGCAGTGTGCCACCGAAAATCGGGGAGTATTCAAGGTGGCAGGGTGCACCATGGCTGTGATGGGCATTGGGCTTGGCATCTCCCTGTCCCTTCCAATAATTTTCAGGTCGTGAAAAAATGAGCCCCTACTCTCAAAACTCATATGTACCAAAATAACCCATTCCCCAAGCTGGAAACAGAAAAGTAGGAAATATTTATAATAGGATATTGCATTTTTCCCCATATTGGGCCGTTTTGTCTTTGCTTGCATCACCAGAACCACGCTGGCTGTGCTCTCCCGTTTACTTAGGAGGACACAGAAATTTACTAAATACATTTTATTACCAAAACATTTCTTAGCAGGGTTTAATTGTGCATATTCTGCTGCTAATTCCTCTTGTAAATATTGTGTGATGTGTTTATATATTTTTTTAATGTGAGTGGCTGTAATGGACTGTGAGACAGCTCTAATGAACAGATGTGCGTGTCAGAAAAAAATCTATTATCTGTCTTTTTTCCCACCCAAACTTGCTAATTTTTGGCAATTTGCTGTTTAAAACACAGTTTTCCTACACACTAAGGGTAAAACAAAGGCCTTCAGAAGTGTAAATTTTCTTCATTTGAGTTCAGACTGCTTGATGTGCATCCCACGGCGCGTCGCTTGACCGTGGGCAAAACATTTCCATTTTCCTCTCCCTTTTTTCCCTTCCTGTAAAATGGAAACCTGGGAATTATCTGCTCCAACTGAGTTTCCTAATGTTTCCTTTTGGTCTGCAAGAAGCCCATATAAAATACACCCAAAAAAAGTTGGCTGTAATTCAGTGGAAAATGAGGTGTAGCTAATGCATGAGGAGCTTCCAGAATCCTAAACAGTTTACATTAACATAACGTATGTAAGGAAACATAATAAGGAAGGAATTTGGCATCTCTGAACTTCACGTTTTTATATGACTGTGGTCTAAGTTTGGCTTTGCCTAAAGAATGGAAGCTTTTCTTGGGTGTTAGCAGGGGCATTCTTGATCATTTTTTTTGCTGGTGCTCCCACCATTGGCTCTCAGATGTTTCAGAGCATGGCAGAATCCGGGAGCAGCCAATGAATTCCTCTGCTCTCTCTGCCATGAGTTCCTTTCCCCTATTAAAAACAATGCAATGTGTCATTTGTTGCCACACATCACGTTTTCTTGATGCTGAGTTTCTCGTGAGAAGGAAAAGAAAGGATTTAAAGCAGCTTGCTGGGGTTCAGATGGGTTTTCTCTCTAGGCCACCAGCAAAAATCTGCATTTAAAAATCTAAAAAGCCACATCTGGGTGGTATTAGTCATTTGAGGAGGCACAGGGGAGACCTCATTGGTCTCTACAACTCCTGGAAGGAGGTTGTGGTGAGGGGGGTTGGACTCTGCACCAGATAACAGCCCTAGGACAGGAGTGAATGGCCTCAAGTTGTGCAAGGGGAGGTTCAGGTTGGATGTTAGGGAGAATTTCATCTCAGAAAGACTGCTGATGCACTGGAGCAGGCTGCCCAGGGAGGGAGTGGGGTCACCATCACTGGAGGTGTTCAGTGTAGTGATGTGCTGAGCAACGTGGTCAGTGGGCAGAGTGGGGTGAGTTGGGTTGGACTTGGTGATCTCCATGGTCTTCCAACCTTAATGATTCTATGGTTCTATAATTCTATGATTTTGGGTCTCAAGCTGTTCTTCCTTAAACAAATACATACGTATAGGTATAAGTATGTATGTGTGCACGTGTATGTAACAAACACACACGTCACTTTGGGGGTATATTTCCCTATCTGCAGTCTGAATTTCACTTTGTCTACCTCACGCCTGTGTTTCTAGCCCTGTCAGCTCCTCCTCCCCCAGCTTCATGGCACCGCCATGCTTCCAGCACCTCCAGCCTCGCATCCCCATCAGCCACCTCGCTGACATTACCCAACGTTGTTGTAATTGAGCATGCCCCTAAGAGGCCATTCGGTCTGCCTTCCTCCTCTGCAAGGTGAAGGTGAGACCATTCCAGGGCCATTTCGGGATGGGCAATGGGAACCTGTTATTATGCAGCTTGAAAAGCCATTGGCAGCTCCTGCACACACCTCATGCTGCAAACTCATATCTTATTTATTGTCCACGCATTCAGCATGGCTCCAAGGCATCCTTTCCCCCTTGAATCTCTATTTCCAATTATTTTCCTTCAGATGTCATTAGCTTGTGTTTGCCAGGTTGCATCTCATTTTGTTTCCTGTCTTTTTGGTTAATAACAAAAACATAAGGGGTCACTTTGAGGCAGTGGAACTAATGGGCAATTGTGAGTATTAGGGAAGACTGAAAAATTATTAGGGTGATGAAATCTTTCTCATGCTCCATGCTAATGAAATCCCAGCATGTGGTTGCTTCTGATACGAGGCTGTTGCCAGACTGATTGAAATATCATTGTAAATGCTTTCTTCTAAATATACATGTTCTAAATATACATACGCGTTTACCTTCCCGTGAAATTGGAGCTCCGTATTCATCTTTCCGTGAACTCTCATATGAAATAGATTAGGTGGATATCTGCAAAATCTTGTAAAGCAGCTTTGCTGACATTTCGTGCAGCTCCTGGGGGGATAATCTCCAGTAGCACGCTGGGCACGTGGGCACTTGCTGCGTTTCACCTACAGCCATAAAAAGCAAGGTGGGATTTCATTGAACCATCGGATGGTTGGAGTTGGAAGGGACCCTAAGGGCCACGTGGTCCAACCCCCTGCAATGAGCAGGGACACCCACAGCTCCATCAGTGCTCAGAGCCCCTCCAGCCTGACCTTGGCTGTCTGCACCACCTCTCTGGGCAGCCTGTGCCAGTGCCTCACTGCCCTCATTGTGAAAAACTTCCTTACACCCAGCCTAAATCTTCCCTCTTTTAGTAGGAAACCATTTCCCCTTGTCCTATCACAAGATTTATAAGCAAATTCTGAAAAATATATACATTTTTCTTCCTATGGAGGCAAGTATACTTGGAGTTGCAATGAGGCAAACCTGGTGAGATCAGTCCCAGGCAATGGGGAAAGAAACAGCATCCTCCTTGTGTTGTGTCTCATCCTCCCCTCTGCGCTCTCCCCTTCTCCTAGAAACACCGCTTTCAGCCAGAAAACCCGTTCTCAGCTATTTATGAGATGTGATATTTGCTTCTCACTCTTCACAGCCATATTAAAAAAGTGAATGATTTCCTTCCTTCTCCTGCCAGGACACGCTGTTAATGCAGGCACAGACACTGGAATGCCTCGCGGAGGTGACGTGCTGCATGAACCCCGGTTGCCATTCAATACAGTTTTCTGCAATCACTGCCTTGCAGTCACCCGATGTAATTGATTTTGTTTTGTGGCTGGTAGGTGCCATTTCGTGGCCTGAACTCCATGCCCCCAATTTTTTCTCGCTCTTATTGCATGGGCTAACAGGAAAAAAGACCAGCTCGTTTGCCTATCTCACTTATTTTTAGTATTGCCAATGAGCGTGATAAAGATTACAACCCTCTTGTTTTAGCCAAGCCAGTTAATTTCCTCCTCAGTGCTCCAAAAGTTGAAATTATTTGCAGGGTAGAAGGTGCCTACAGATGAGTGAGGATTTCAGTGCTTGTAAGGAAAATACATTGAGGAGCAGAAATTGGCTCAGCTGCTGAAGTCCCAGTCGAGGCTAGGGCTGAACTCAACATCTGTAGCTGAATAACTGCATTAATGCAGGGAACACATAATAAAAAGTGTGGTTTGTGTGCTGGCATTTTTTTTTTGATTCAGAGCAAGCAAAATTCTCTCAGCAGAATGAATGGCAGCTATTCAAGTCAGTGAGAGGAGAGAGAAGGAGTCGGGACAATTTTACTAACCTTTAATAATGCTCTCAATCTATTTATAAATTGCCATCAAAGTGTGGCTACACATTCAGCAAGTCAGCAAAATGCAGACAGATGGCAATAGTTTAGTTCAAGCACTCGGGTGTTGTTTTTTTTTTCCCTTTACTGCAGTAAAACCATTAGGGCTTTTGCTTAGTGAGATCCATTTAGATCGGATATAAAGAAGAAGGGCAGTAAGGCACTGGCACAGGCTGCCCAGAGAGGTGGTGCAGACACCCAGGGTCAGGCTGGAGGGGCTCTGAGCACTGATGGAGCTGTCGGTGTCCCTGCTCATTGCAGGGGGTTGGACCAGGTGGCCTTGAGGGTCCCTTCCAACTCCAACCTTTCTATGATTCCCCTCAACAGATAGGCATCATCCTCCCATTGCCACCTTGGGGTTGGGTCTGGTGGTGGCTTCACCCTTCATCCATCTCCTCCTTCTGTTCACAACCCATCTGCCATCATGCCATATTGCTGCATCATGTCCTGTGCAGCCAGACCCTGACGTCTTCCAGGATCGTTGGTCCTTTTTATTTATGGCTTATGACTGAAATCAGCACTTTCTGGAAAGAGCTTTGATCCTTCCTTGCATGATAACAGAGTAAATGTTTTGTTACGAAAAAGTGAGAAAAGATGTTTTAAAATTCATTCACTACAATAGCACAGAGGGTATCCCAACAATCTCTCCAAGTGTCGCAATTTGAAGCGTATCTGCTTTCACTATCGCAAGTATTTTTAGTTAATTATTAATTGCAGTAGGGATTTCTTCTCCGTCTCAGCGTTGTTGTAAAGTGCCTTAACATAACGTTGGTGCAGCGTGACATCATCGGTGTATGAGACTGAATTTGGGGTGAGGTGGATGCCAGAGCACCCTGCTGCCCTGGAAAAGGTTTACAGTGGTTTGCATGAGGTTCATGGGATTTACGAGGACATCTCAGATTTCTCAGCATTTGTAGCACTTCAAATAATCTATAATATAAAGAAATGAAAAAGAAAACCAATGAAAACCAAATGTTGAGGTGTGCCTATTCAGAATCAGGCTTGAGCCCAACAAAATCCTTACTTTGTCCACATGGAGCCTTCAGTAGACTCCTCTTGAATCTTCTTCTGCTGGTGAGGGTGTAGCATCATAGAATAGAGCCATAGAATCACTAAGGTTGGGAAAGACCTCTAAGATCACCAAGCCCAACCCATCCCACCATGCCCGCTGACCATGACCCTCAGTGCCATAGTTTGGTCTGTTGCAGGGTACTTTGCGTGGAGGAAAGGTTTCTGCTTTACTGCTGAGATAATACTCTCAGGAATTATATTCCAGGAGGCGTCTCCTGCTTTTTCACATCACATTAAACCAGCCTCTTTGGCTCTGTGGCATGTGATGTGCTGTCTGCATAAAAGCTTCAGAAACGCTCCGAAGCCCCAGACTGCAAGGGCTGCAGCGAGGAACCAATTCATGCCATGTTGTCATAACAACAAACAACGATTTGAAATGCAGATTTTTCATCCTCACTCTTTATTTGTGATTGAAAGCTGTGGAAAATGCGGGATTTGCTGTACTGAGGTTGTGCCTGTTAGAATAAGAACGTGATAATGGGAGTTGGTAGGATGCCCAAGGGATGAAGAGTACAATTTATGTAGCATCTAAGCCAAGGATTATATATATTCATGGGGTTGCCTATCCACTATTTCTATTCAGCCTATAGGACTGGTGTCACTGCAGCAGAAGCTCCTGGTTCTCTGGAACAAACTTGACTTTTACCAGAGTTAAAGCACAAGTCTCTGACCTGGTAAAATCAGTGGAAATTATGAAGTGGATGGTGTTCATTCTCCAACCAGTGCTTCCTCACTGTGTGCCTGGTGCAGCCGCCAGGTCCTCCTAAAGAAAATGCCATTGCCATGGGGAGTCCCAGGCTGTGATTCTCACTCCTTGTCCACGGGGAATGTCCACGGGTTTATCACACTTTCTGGATTGACCCTGCAGGATTCAAATGAGCACCAATGTCTGGGGAATTGCATTTGGACTGAGTAGTGGATCTGTAAGAGCAATGCTTAGTGCTGCTCTTTCCACCTCTGGGTTTGCTCCATAAATGTGGAAGTGAGCCAAGTGCCAAAATGAAGGCAAAGGGAGGAAAGAGTAAACGGAGCAGGAGTATATCAAGGAAAATGCAATGCCAAATCGATGGCTGCGAAAACAACAACTAATACAGGAAACCTGCACTGCAAGACAGCATTGTTTTGTACAAGGATGCTCCAGATTGCATCCCAGTGATGCAAGTTGGTTTTACAACATGCTTTTTCAGTATGGAACACAACACCACAACATGAATGCTGGGCATTCAGGATTTAAAAAAAAAAGTGATCTTCAGCCCTTGAACTGGCAGATAAGTAATGGAAAAGCAGGAGAGAGTTTTTCTCCTCTCGTTATCCAAGCAGGCAGTTGGCATAACAAAGACGTCCGCTTGTTATTGGGCTTTGCTGAACAGCCCTTCTTCCTGACATGGATGAATCACTTTTTTCCTAAATTTTCCTCTTGGCAAAATGATAGCGTTATAATTGGCCTTTGTTTATAAGTTGTCCTGCCCAAGACCCCACAGTAACGCCATGCATTAGTGGTGAGGCATTGACACAGGCTTCCAGCAGAGGTGGTGGGGTCACCGCTCCTGGAGGTGTCCAAATGCACGGAGATGTGGCACTGAGGGACGTGGTCAGTGGGCACGGTGGGGTGGGTTGGGGTTGGACTCAGTGATCTTGCAGGTCTTTTGACTTAATGATTCTATTATTTTATTATTCTATTTGTGCCTGTGTCGCAAAGCAGCGCTGGGCTGGGTGGGCTCCACTTTGCAATGAGGAATGATGCTCCATTCGTGTCATGTCCCGGGAGCTGTCGCATCTCCCAGAAGTGAGATTCAATGGGGCCAGGGGCAGGGCTGGGGAAACTGGACCAATCTGGGTCCCCAGCCCCTGTCTCCATTTTAATATTTCACATTCAGGTAATAGGAAATCACATCCTCCACGTGAGCTCTCATCTGTTGTCGCCCTTCCAGGCTCGATTCACTCTTCCTTTGCTACTCTCCGTGTTTCGTGACACCTCAAATGTCAGAAACTTTCTGATTTTCGCTGATAGGATTTGTGATTTCCTTACTCATCCGTATCTGTCTCAGCTCTTCCCTTGTTCCGATATTTCTGAGAAGCCGACTCATTTCCTGGGCTTTCAAGAAGGTCCTTTTCTCTTCCTTTTCACTTCTAATCTTCATTTCCTTTTTCTGTCTCTGACGATGCTCTTTCCACTCTCCCTCATTGAAGCTCTTCCTGCTACCCCAGCACTTTTCTCCACCTGCCTGGGTAAAACCCAGCGATTCTGATTTCTGCAAAGCAATAATCATCAAGTGAATATATTCAGTATGCCAGCACTGACACGATTCTCAGATGTATGCTGCCAGCGTCACCTATGGCTTCATGTGACAGATTGTATATGCTAAATGGTACTTCGCATTTCATCCCTTGCAGTGGAATTCATTCCTCTCTCCCTCCCCTGTGGGGTCACAGCTTCAGCCTCACTCTTGCCCATCTTTCTCACCCAACACCAAGGCAACACATCCTTAATATTTCAACAACATCTGTTTCTGCTGTCGGCGATCTGATCTCGCTGCATTTTCAAGGGCTCCTTGAGTCCCTTTCAGTGATCCCTTTTCACATTCCACACTTAGAGAAAAAAAAAGGAGATAGTTTTATTTGCCTGCTCTCTACGCTTTTGTAGCCTTAAAGCTGCTGCCATTCACTGCCCATCAGGAGCAAATTGCACACCTTGACCAACAGCAGGGTGTTTGATTTACCTTCATAGAACCACAGAATGGTTTGAGTTGGAAGGGACCCTAAAGGCCACCTGGTCCAACCCCCTGCAATGAGCAGGGACACCCACAGCTCCATCAGTGCTCAGAGCCCTTCCAGCCTGACCCTGGCTGTCCGCAGGGATGGGGCACCACCACCCCTCATAGAATCACAGAATCATTAAGGTTGGAAAAGACTTCTATGATCATCAAGTCCAACCACCAACCCATCCTTTGGGCGTCTCCAGGGACTGGGCACCTCCACCTCTCTGGGCAACCTGTGCCAATGCCTCACTGCCCTCGTGGTAAAAAGCTTTTTTGTTGTACCCAGTCCAAATCTCCCTTAATCTCTTTGCACGATGCGGTCAGTGGCCCATGAGAATGAAGAGCTAAATGTTAACTAATGTGCCCCAGCAAGAGGTGGGTGTTTCTGACCTCAGCACCAAAATGGTTATGGATGGACAAGCCCCATCAGGAACAAATACATTAAAACCTGGCAGGGATAAGTTACAAAACACTGAAGATGCACTTACTTAGGAGGTTGTATTTGCATGTATGCCTCCATTCAGCCATAAATTTGTATTCCTAAAGTGAGATGTCTTCTCGTACTCGTGAATAAGACATGCAGCCCTTCTCTGTGCATATGGCACCGGCAGTGCCCGCTGCAGTGCTGCTCCATCAGCATTAGGCATATTCGTCAGCTGAATAAATCAACATAAAATCCCAGCGCAGACAACATGGGTCAAGACGTTTTTATTCCTGTTAGCAGATCAAAGTAAACACCAGGCATCCCATTAAGGCTTGCTTTAAACTGAACACATGCATTAAATCCCTTGCTGGTTTGTTTACAAGGAGGTTGTGGCACATCCTAAATCACATCCCCCTTCGGATATGAGCAGAGAGGCTTTACAGCTGGGTCGCTGCTCTTTCAGCATCTTGTATCCCAGAATGGGACCAGTTAGTGGCAGGAAAGCTACTGGGCTGTCTTTGGACCCGTTAGCTGGGTCCAAAAATGGGATGCTGGGACAAGGAGCTTTCTCTTTCATCATTTCTGTGTTCTGTCTTCACACCTGGCCATGTGGATGATAGCAATAATGAGGGCATTTTTAAGGCTGCCTGGGACAGCTGAATCATGTTGGGAGTAAGGGGAATGGAATGATTTTCCTTCTAAGCATGGGGAGGAGGAGGAGTGGTTCAGCCAGCTCAGGTCAACCTGGGTGTGGGCTGTCCTGCAGAGCGGCATTTCTCCAAAACCAGTACAACTTGCTAGGGAAAAAAGAGCAGACAAGTTCCTGAGAACTGGATAAAGACACAGATTGTTTCAGTGCTTTGTCAGGGTTGATCTGAGCTTCTTGGGTTTCTTCTGTTTCTAGCCAACAAAATCACAGAATCATAGAATTACAGAAGGGCTTAGGTTGGAGGGGACCTTAAATACCACTGAGCTCCAACCCCCTGACATGGGCTGGGTGCCCCCACCAGATCAGGCTGCCCAGGGCCCATCCAACCCAGCCTTGAGCACCCCCAGGGGTGGGGCACCCAATGCATGATACCCTGAAAGGAGAGAGTTTGGAGGACAAGGAGCTGTGGGGCACCTGAGCCAAATGAAAGACATTGTGCTGGAGAGTGAAGTCTGGCAGATACGCCAGCACTCCGAAGAGCTTGTTGTAAAGAGCTAAAAAACATGCTTTGCTATTTTACTTGAACACAGCCTAGTAGCTGCTGGGATGGTTTTGCACATGTAGTACCCAGTGCTTGATCCCAGACGAGGGTCTCCTGAAGGCTGCTGGTGATTATGTGGGTTAAACTCCAATTCAAAGACAGTAATAGCTTTAATGCTAATTCCTGGGGTGACAGGCTGGGTGTTGGACTGGATGATCTTACAGGTCTTTTCCAACCTTAATGATTCTATGCTTCTGCACTGGTGCTGTCTTGGAGGGGGATAGCCTGGAGGACTCACACTCACCCTATGGACAGCTTTCAAGGATGGCATTAAGAAATAGTTCTGGAAAAACTGGCTCTTTCCTGGTAAGTTCCAAGTATGTGTCTGAATTTGGGTGCCCTATGCTCAAAACTGAGCTTGCTCTTGATTCACTGCCTGCAACGTGTTGGGAGAGCAATGGGGCTGTTCCCAGCAGCAAGGAGCCCAAAACTGGTTTCATTTCTCTAGCTCTTGACAGTCTATCTGCCAGTGATTTGCCCTTTTCCAGTAATTAGTTGGTCTGCCTGCAGCAGCCTTAGAGTTTGTAGATGAGTCCAGGTTGGTTGCTATTAAACCTGTTGGGTTTTAGTGTCTGAAACAGCAGAAATGTGCATTCCCCGATTCCAGCCAAACCTGGAGCTGGAGAGGCAGCCCACCACGGGGAGATAAGGCAGCTGGCCCAGAAACCACTCAGCCCTTCAGCTTTCCCCTTGAAGGGATGTGGAGAGCCATCCGCCAGGATCAGAGCCCGGCTTTCCACCTCTAGATAATCCTGGCTGCATCAAAACCCATGAGCAGAGCCTCAAATGTGCAGTGCTCCACGGCTAAGCTGCTTTTGTGCCCTCTCAGTGCCTCAGCACATTGCAAACAGGTGGCATTCACTGGCAACAGAGGACGCAAAGCATTCCCTAATCCATCTCCAGCAGCATCAGAAATTGCTAAGAGCCACTTCACCGCGAGCTGTGAGGGGAATTTTTAATTCCACTTCTTTGCAGCCCAGGGTATTTTTGGCCTGCATGGCTCTATTATGATGCTAAGTAGACTAAAAATGGCTCTTTCTTTTCCTGCTTCCATCACTTTACATCAAATGCAGCGTGTCGTCTCTGTGCTAGCAGATCGTGAACGGGGCACGAAGTCCTGATGGCACGAGCAGAACTGCCTACAGTTATCTGGGTGTCAAGGAGCATCCCTGGAGGTGTTCAAGGAACGTGGAGATGTGGCACTGAGGGCACGGTGGGGACGAGCTGGGGTTGGGCTTGGAGGTCTTTTCCAGCCTGAATGACTGCATGGTCCTATGATTCTATCTCTGGCAGTGTCGATAGGGCTTTGGTTTGTTCACTTCAAACCGTTTGTTCATGTTTTTGTTCTCCCGTGGATATTTTCATCCAGCCAGGGGGAAAATCCTATTTTTAGGTACTCTCGGGTGCAGCTGAGCTGCTAACAAAGTTGTTTGCAGGTGAACGCTGCCTGGAGCTGACGCAGCTTGCTCACATTTCCATCACCCAGCCCACGAGTTGGGCCGGATCAATGGAGCAATTCATTCTTCCGCTTCCCACCATGCCTGCAAGCGCTGCGTGATGGCATTGGAAGGGTTAAGGCTGTGCTGCCTTGCTGTGGACCCCGATGCTGTAAAGCACGTCCCAACACCCACGTACACTTCTGCACTGCCACGGGGGTTATGCACATCTTTGGGGAACGTCAGATTTCCGGCGTCTATTGGAGCTGAATCTCATGTAGGCAGCGCAGAGAACACAAAGGACAGAGTGCGTTTTCTCCTTTGATTCCAGTGCCCCCTTGGCTCCTCATGAGGGAGGTCACCCACTGCGGAGATGAAAGCCAGGAAGATGGTTTTATCCATTCCTGGCACATGCACACTCAGAGCAAGGATGCATTTGGGAGTACACCCTCTGGTGCACGGGTGTCCCAGCACTAAGCACTCTGCTTGGCCTTGCAGGAGCACCCACAGCCCAGGAGATGCTCAGGCGTTCAGATCCAGCAGGTGAAGCTGTTCAGAATGGGATGAGGCAACCCACACCTCGTTCAGCCCTCACTCCTTCAAACATCACTTCTTTCTTATTTCCCCTTGCTCCTTTTTTCGGGCTTGTTGGACTCCTCCTATTCCCAATTTGTAAAATACTGGTATCGCTGCCCTGCCTGATGTTACAGATAATGCTGCATCTTCTTGGGATCGTAAAGCCCAGAGCTCACATCTATTACTGGTAGTCTGGCTACCCAGCAATTTCAATCACACTTCTAACAGCAATTTTCCTGAAGTCTGCCTGGCCAACTTAAGCTGGAAACCACAGGAATGTGCTGCAGCTGCTCCCTGGGAGATGGGCAGAAAAGGCTTTCCTGTAAAACTGGGGGAGTCGACGTGCATTCAGGACTGTGCTGCAACCCAGACAACACCTACTGAAGGTCCGGAGCCAACCCTGATGTCCATGCAGCCCGTGAGAAGGATGCTGGAGTCATCTTCATGGTCTTAAGGGCCAGCTTCATTAAGATGTCTCTTACACTGAGCAATTTGGCAGTGAGCTGGATATCCCTGTATTCACAGGAGATGCTATTACCAGAAATACAAGCGGGTTATTATTAGTCATGCTCAGCCTGGGTTTCGATGGGTCTCTCCAGGATCTACTTCTATTCACCGTTTATTTTCATTAACAGTTTGAATGATATAACAGATGATGCCATGACAAACCTTGCAAATGACAGGGGGCAGAGGAGGCTGTAAGCTCTCTGCAAGGCAGGGTTGGGCTCGGATGGATCTTGGCTGGTTGTACTCTGCACAAGCTGAAATTCGGTATGTAGAGGAGCAAAGCCTTTCTCTTAGGAAGAACAAATCAATTCTACAAAATGGGAAATAGCGAACCTGGCACAAGCATGCACTGTGAGTGTTTGGGGTTGGTCGTGGACCGCAATAAAAAGTATGGCTCAGCAATGCAATGCACTTGCTGGGGAAAAAAGCAAGTACAGACTCTATAGGATGGTCTGTTGTGATAGGACAAGGGGAAATGGTTTCCAATTAAAAGAGGGGAGCTTTAGGTCGGATGTAAGAAAACAATTTTTACAATGAGAGTGGTGAGGCACTGGCACAGGCTGCCCAGAGAGGTGGTGCAGACAGCCAAGGTCAGGCTGGAGGGGCTCTGAGCACTGATGGAGCTGTGGGTGTCCCTGCTCATTGCAGGGGTTGGACCACCCCTACGGGTCCCTCCCAACTCAAATAAATCAATGAGTCTATGATTCTCAGAGAGCGTGGGCACGCACTGCTCAATGGCATTTCTCACATCAAGGCCAAGTCTCGGGGAAAATCTGTCTGCACCTATGGATGCTGTAGGGTCTCCAGATGGTACAGCTGTGAATACATCCCCCGTTCCTTGTGTCGCAAGGCCACCAATGCACCCAGCTCACGGCACAGCACTAAACATGCCCGTGCTGTTGGTATTTACAGTGCAGTGTCTAGATAAATGCAGGTGTTTATATGCTTGCAATAAGCCAAGATCTTTATCTGTGCAACTGTTCCCGGTTGCTGCTTAGCCAATGAAGAAAGGCTTGGCACTGTCAAGCCTTTAAATATTTTATTTCGAAGATAGACCCGGTTCTCTTTGAATTCGTTCCGTCTGAGCTAAACAAAATCCTAAAGTGCTTTGGAGTGTTGGAGTTCTGCTACCTCATGAAAAATCATCTGTAAAGGAAACCAGCTTGAGCTTTGCTTTATCAAAGTTAAGCCCTGACTTTCTTTCCCACTGTCAAAATGAGAACCAGCTTCTATTCATTAGTGATAAAATCAAAACTTCCTCCAAAATTCTGGGTAGCCTGGTTGGGTCAGCTACATTTTTACCAAACTCTGATTCAGGTAATCCAGGTTTTCCAAAATGAAATCTGAGTTCTTGCACTTTCCTGGGGATTCCAACAGCACCACGCAGGTATCAGATAGCAACCAGCATGTCAGAGCAATTGGAGTCTGATGGTCACTTGGGGAAAAAGAAAAAAAAAAAACAAACACAAAACCCAAAGATAATTATACAGTCAGAAAACAAATGGAAATCTACTGGAGCATCCCATCGCCAAGTTGCCTGTGAGTTATTTATGAACAAATAGCGCTTCTACTGGGTACCATCATTCCTCATTTTTGTTCCTTAGCCTCTGCTCATTGCAGTGAAACACTTCTGAAGGGCAAATGAAAAGATGCAGCCTTGGCTGAAAGCAGGAGCAATGGAGCAGAGAGGGAGAGCTTCCCTTCCCTTGGCTAGGGTGGCAGTCGGGGCTATGGGTTAGCACCAAAGCTCCGTGTGGTGCCACATGGTGTGAAAACTCAATTTGCTTATGCTAATAGCATAAAATGGCTTGAGTTGGAAGGGAACTCAAAGATCATCCAGTTCCAACCTCTCTCCTGTGAGCAGGGTTGCCAACCACACACCAGGCACTAGATCAAGTTGACCAAAGGTGCATCCAACATGGTCTTGAACACCTCCAGGGACGCTGAGCACACAGGCAGCACTGAGTAGATCTCCACTGCTGGGCTCCATCTTGAGGTTTACAGGCACCTTTGGGCTCTTTTACGGGTTTTTTGGGATGTAGAGCTTAGGGACATGGTACAGTGGTGGGTTTAGTAGTATTAGGTGATAGCTGGACTTCATGGTCTTATTGGTCTCTTCCAATCTAGTGATTCTATGATGCTGAAGGAGAATGGCAAAGATCCACAAGCTGAAAAATGGTTGCAAGCTTTCGTTACAGATTCCAAACATAAATTTATTATTTTTATTATTATTATTATTTACTTGCATTGCTGGCACACAAAATTACTAATTTCATGTGATGGGGAGTGAGCTAGTGCTTCTCTAAGACTAAAATGCCTTTCCTAGGGTGAGAGGTCTCATTTTGTTAGGGCAGGAGTGACTGAGAATTTTTTTCTCCTTATTATTGGCAAAATTGTTCTTTGTTAGGTTTCCATTGGAATAGGAGTATCTGATTCTGTAACAGATTCCTTTTCAATGAACTACTGACAAAGATCCTTGTGACAGCTTTCTTTTGAATATGTTTTTGGCAGAGCTCTGGGTAATGAGATTTCCATTGAACAAGCTGTTAGCAAAGCAACTTTAACTCGATTCTGAGTCCAAGAGAAGCTCTGGCCATCAGAGAGTCTCCAATTGGTCTGCAGTGGTGGCAAGGGGTGAGGAGCCTTGGGTCTGTCTTTGGTGTGGCTGCAAAATGGATGTACCAATGCTTGCCCTTGCAGACTCTATGCTGAAGTGCATGTAAAATCCCCCAAAGTCATCAAAATTGAGGACAACCATTTCTGCCCCTATGAGTTGAAACGATGGTTTCAGGATTACACTTCAACAGGTGAGGTGTGCTGATCCTGAGCACGGTATTTTCAGGTCACATCTCTGTGTCACAGCTTTAAAACTCCTCTTCCTCCTGCCCTGTTCTTCTGGAGATTCTTCACCTCATTCCGTCATTTGTGTCATGCTGGAAGCAAATGTCCAGGCATTGGGAACAACACATTCTTCCTTCTCCTCTCAATGTTTGTGTGTCTGTAATTCCAGTTTTCCATCCGAGTTTGGGATTATGAGTGGCAGACGTTCACGTTCCAAACCTTTACGATGGGATTAAGTGAATAAGGACAAGAAGAAGATAATTAGTGCTCCCTATATGGGGAAGGATGGATGCATAAATAAGCAAACACATGTATTGCTTGATGAAGAACGAACTGCTTTTAAAAATCTGGAAAGAGTCCTTATTGGAAACACAACTCAAGTGCAAGGTGTGAGAAGAGCAAAGATGGCCAAGGGTCACCAGATAACAAATATCATCCCTTAGGATGCTGAAAGCAGCAGCTCCTTGGGGAAGTGTTGGTTGCAGGATAGCATGGCAAGCAGCCAAAGCAGCCGTTGCATCTCCAAACGCTTCCTAATTAAGTTCTGGCTATTAATCTCTTTTCCTGGGTTAAAGTTCTGCTGCAAAATAACAAATTAATGCAAGCACCTTGAGGTAGAGGCATGAGGTCAGTTAGAGATCAAACCAGATGTGCGTAGCCCAGCTGATGTGGGATTGTGGCTGAGACATGGGGAAGACTCTGCTTTTTGTTGTGTGTTTGTTTTTTTTTTATTGATCCTGGAGCTGTATGAGCTGCCATATTATCCAGTGTGCTTTCACCCAGATCAAACTGTCAGCCTGAGGATAGGACAGGAGGTGATGGCCTTAAGTTGCGCCAGGGGAGGTTCAGGTTGGATATTAGGGACAATTTCTTCTCCAAAAAAGTGGTGATGCATTGGCACAGGGTCAGGGGGAGCTGGTGGGGTCACTGTCCATGGAGGTGCTCAGAGTGGAGATGTGGCATTGAGGGACGTGGTCATTGGGCAGTGGCAAGGGTTGATGGTTGGACGCGATGATCTTAGGATCCTCTCTCCTCTAAGATCTTGGATGATCTGATGGACTTTGGATGGGTCCAACATCATCTTGGATGATCATAGAGGTCACTTCCAGCCTTAACAATTCTATGATTCTGTCCGTGGGGATGGGGAGATCTCCCTGTTCCTGGGAGCCTGAATCACGCAGTGCTTGAACCCCCACAATGCTGCAGGTTCTTCTGTCCTTGGTGAGCACACCAAGTCTCCTCCACTGGGATGTTACTAATTCCCTTGATCTGCTGGGCTCTGTGCACTCCTTTAGACTGTAAATTATTCAGTGCTGGGGCTGTTGTCTCCGTTTTATACACAAAGTGCAGTAGGAACAGGGTCGTAGTGGTGCTCCCTAGGCACCACCCTCATAAATGCGATTAACGTGTGATGTTACAATGTGACTTCTATTTAATTTGTGGGTGGTTAGGAAGGGGTTGTTCAGACATCACACATCATCATGGCAAGCCTGGGTGAGAGGGGCTCTACCCTTGCAGCACGCAGTCTGCAGCTCGCATCGGCTTTCCCATCCTCAGTTCTTACCTATGCTACTATATGCAACAAATAAATAAATAAATAAACAAACCCCACACTTTTGGAGAATCTGAGCGAGAGCAATTTTCTCTAAACACCCGATTTTCTACCAGGCCAATTGCACCTATTTTCTAATACGCAGCTGTGACACCGCAATGATTTGTAAAGCACTGCTCTGGGTGCCCTCCTATCTGCTTGAGAGCAGTCACCACGCCGAACCGCTCCTCTTAATTCTTCCCTCGTCTAATCTGCTGACAGCACCATGCTTTTACCCAGCAGGAGAGCCTCACAGCACCTTAACGTTTGGGTCAGACAGCTGCAGTCCATTAGTGATTGTCCAAGAGCTGAGCTCTGCCACCTGGAGAAGCTGATCACAGAATCACCATAGAACCATAGAATGGCTTAGGTTGGAGAGGACCTTAAAGATCATCAAGCTCCAACCCCCTGCTATGGGCTGGTTACCCCCCACCAGATCAGGCTGCCCAGGGCTCCATCCAGCCTGGCCTTGAATGCCTCCAGAGATGGAGCACGCGTGACTAATCCCAGATCTGATCCCTCTGGTTGTTCCTTTTTCTTATGGGAGCCTCCTGAGCACAACGATGGGTTTTTTCCTTTGGCTGAAAGCGTGGATGGAATTTAAAGCAGGAAGGATGCCATAAGGAATCTCGTTATTTTTCAGCTTTGTCGGGCAACACGCGTCATGTCAAAAGGAGAGGAAGCATTGCTGGTAGTTGAGACAAGCTGTGTGGAATGAGAAACCCACAGAGGCCAGAAGAGATCCCCATGCTCACCTGAATTCAAAAAGCACACACAAAAAAAGAGCAGAGGAACTGAATTAAAAATAGTAACATAGGAGAGAGGGATTTATAGATCTTTGGTTTAGAAAGTCAGCATTAAAACTGAGAAGTTCTGGACAAACCAGCAGTAGCGTGGCAGAATAGGTCGTGGATCTGATGGTCCTGTATGTGCTGCAGAAGATGGCCTTCAGGGAGTCCTCTAGTGGGGCTAGTAAGGAAACCACAATTAATAACTGATGAGCTGGCTCCCAAAACCCAAATTTGTCTACCTAGGAGGTAATGAATGGGTCCACTTCCCAATAACTTCGGATGGTTTTTATCATACTGTGATAATCTCACTTCGTCTCACAGTCTTTTCTTTTTTTCCTCCCTCAAGTTTGTATAATAAATCCTATTGATTTCCAGCTGAAGTGCAAAAATCACTGTTTCCAGGCACACTGGATCCCATAGCGTAAGAACAGTTGGTAAAGAAACTTTTTAGGTCATGAATTCATAATGACATTTAAAAAGCTGCGTAACTACTATGACTTAACAGCCTCTTTAGTACATGTTGACTCAGTGGACCACCTGAGATTCAATCCAGTGGGGCAAAACAAAGCTCAAAATATGTCCCTAAGCATTTATTCCTCACCTCTGGTGTTGTTACTGTTCTCCCAAGCAAATAATTTGGCCAATTACATGTTTTTAGACATGCGCTGCTCTCACACATAAAGCGCATGTGAAAACTGCTGATTACAACTCAAGAAGGTCTTTTATCCAGAAAATCCCCATATTTCAGACACTGTTAAAATGCCATTAACACCGCAGCCTGACTCTGTGCTGTTTGGGTGCAGCAGGGTAATTCCTGGCTGCCAGCACAAGTTGGCAATTTCTTCTCAGTTTGAGGTTAACTTTCAGCATCTTTTCATCCAGTGCAGCACGAATTTCCTCTCCCAGCAGCAAGAGATGATTTTCTGGCTGCCATGCTAAGCCTCGTTGAGATGTAAGGTATAACTCCCATGCTTGATAGCCCAAACACCCCTGGTCTTGCCACCTGCAGGCTGGGGGCTCTCCGGTTATCCATCCTCCAACAGAATTATTTCCGCTCTGCAGTAAGAAGTGTCTTGGATATCAATGAATGTTAATAAGTAATATTAAAGATGATGTTCCCTGGGGTTGAAAAATGTGATTTGTGCAATTATGTGGTCTGACACGTAAGGAGGCAGTGATGCAGACAGATCCATCCATGTGCCTTGGGTGCCATTTGCTGTTGCGTGTTAAGTCAGCTTGGTTAAGCTGACATTTGGACTCAGTGGTCTTGGAGGTCTTTTCCAGCCTAGATGACTTTATGATTCTGTTCTTTATGCCTTTTTTGTCTTTGAAAAACCCTATTCCGGTCCCTTCTTGGCTTTGGCACAGGCTGCCCAGGGAGGTGGTGGAGTCACCATCCCTGGAGATGTTCAGTGTGGAGATGTGGCACTGAGGGACGTGGGCACTGGGCATCGTGAGGTGGGCTGGGGGTTGAGCTGGGTGGTCTTAGAGGTCTTTTCAGCCTTAGTGATTCTATGATTCTGTGATGCTATCTGCTGGGTGGATGAGCAGGGTGGCACATCAGAAAAAAGGGATCAATGCACTGTATAAATGCCTGAGGATCAACCTTTCCCTTTGTGTGTTTGTACATACAGATTAGGTGTGTTACAATAAATCAATGTGCGCAATTTGGGCCGAGCTGCCAGAGGTTTCTCCAGACTGCAGGAATAAATCAGAGGTTTTATCGCCCTTTCATCAGTAGACAGTGCAAGTTATTGATTAGACAGCGAAAAGTCCAGGACAGCTTTTGATTATCACTCCTTAAACCTCTCTGAGCAGAATTTCAGCTGCCAGGGGCGCTCGGGTTCCCCTTCCCTTATCAACATCCGCAGGTCCGGGATATTTTATCCTATTTACAAAACAGCTCAGCCCCAGCTACATGACTCTCGGTCCACCCAATCTCGAGAGGAATGTAATTATTGAAAATTAACAACTTCGAAAGCACCTCGGCGAACGGCATCCGCTTGGAATTCATCACCATTTTAATTGGATGGGAGACGAGGACGCTGCTCACCGCAGGGCTCCCACCCACGCGCGGAGGCTGCTGCAGGGTGCCCGAAGGAAATGAGCCGTGCTGCCTGGTAAAAGCCTATTTAAGTGATCAGCCATAGACCGGCTCGGAGTATTAGGCAGTAAAACAGGTTTCCTACAAAATGAGATCGCCCCTGGCACTGGGAAATCCATTTGGAGAGTCAGGTGGATGTGGTGATGTTTGAGAGGCAACGGCTATTTTTCTTCCTTAATAATTTATATAAAGAGAGGCTATAAATTAAGTAGTTCTGAACCACGGGAGCTGAGCTGGCTCTCGTCCTCGTCCTGTGCCTGGTGCAGCCTCGCTCGTTTGCTCATTTTGAGTCCTGGGAGAGAAAAGTTCGGTGTGATTTTGGAAATAACACAGATATCCTGAAATAACCCAGTGTCTTCCTCAGGATGTGGTTGAGTCCATGGGCTGGGGAGGGGACTGGCCCCACTCCACCACCAGCCTTGTGTTCTGTGACCAGGTGAGGCTGCACCTCAGTGCTGTGTTCAGCGTGGGGCCCCTCATTACAAGGAAGACATTGGGAGTGTGTCCAGAGAAAGGCAATAGAGCTGTGGGGGGTCTGGAGCACAGTCTGATGGGGAGCAGCTGAGGGAATGGGGATGGGTCAGTCTGGAGAAGAGGAGCTCAGGGGAGACCTCATGGCCTGACAACTCCCAGAAAGGAGGTTGTGGCGAGGTGGGGATGAGCCTGTTCTCCGAGGTAACAGTGATAGGAACAGAGGTGATGGCCTCAAGTGGCACCAGGGGAGGTTCAGGTTGGATATTAGGGAAAATTCCTTCTCAGAAGGAGCAGTGCTGCACTGACAGCTTGAGCTGCGTGCAGGATGGGGCAAAGGCTCTCAGGATGCTCCATCCCAGCAATGTCAGTGATGAACCCAGGCTGGTGAGAAAAAGCTGTTTTCTCTGAATGAAGCAAGATGGAAGATCTCTGTAATGCGTGGGTTCAGTAAATTAAGCGTCACAAATGCTGCACCTGCCCATCCCCCTTTGCATATGTTCCTGCTTTCTCCAGTATTTATTAAAAAAAAAGCAAAAAAAGACAACACATGAATTGTCTCACTGAGTGTCTGCAAGCAAAACTGTTCTAGATCTCACTGCCTTGTCTGCCATGTCATAAACAGGAAAAATCTGATGGGTTGTGTGTGCCATAGAATCATAGAATGGTTTGAGTTGGAAAGGACCCTTTGGGGTCATCTATTCCAACCCCCTGCAATGAGCAGGGACACCCACAGCTCCATCAGTGCTCAGAGCCCCTCCAGCCTGACCTTGGCTGCCTTAACCACCTCTCTGGGCAACCTGTGCCAGTGTCTCACCACCCTCACTATAAAAAACATCTTCCTTATATCCAATCTTAGTGCCATACAGAACATAATAAATGTTTTTGAAAGCAGGGAGAAATATTTAGCAGATCCAAACGAGAGGCAGGACCCATCTCTCTTCATCTAGCTAAACAAAGCAGTAGATAAGGCTTTCACAGAGCAGGAATTTCAATTACTCGCAGGAAATTTTTGAATTAAGGCGGAGGATGTTAACAATGGAAACCATTTCCTTATGTTTTGTGTTCTGCAGTGCGGTGAGATGGGATTTAGGAGCAGTTAAAAGGACAAGCAGCTCCAGTTCATGCCAATACTGTTTGCAGTAGGCAGCACTCAACTACTGCTGGCATGGGCCCTGATCCAGTGCATTGCATTGTGTGTGAGGGAGTGGTTGCTCCCTGCTAGGCTGTCAGCAAGATTTAAAAATAATAATTTTAAAAGTCTGCAGGAGTAAAGCATCATTCTGTGGGACGAGGTCCTACAACCCTGCTGCTCTGCACTGTAGGGAGGGAAGATGGGGTCATGTTGATGATGGGGTTACAGAGGCAATGCTGGGACTGGGAGGTGCCACCTCCAAAGGCTCTGCAGCTCCTCCAGCTTCTGTGTCTCGGCCACTTTGATCTTTCCAGAGGAAAAAAAACAAAGGCAGAAGATGTCAGAGACCACTGCAGCACCCACCTCTTGTCATTGCTTCCAGATCAGCCCTACGAAAGCTGCAGATCCTACAAAGCCTCTGTGAATGCTCAGTCCGTACCTAGACCCAACCAGGGAGCTCTAACTGTAAGTTCTTGGCCAGAAACTACTTTAATAGAAGCTAAAATATGCCTCAAATATCTTTTTCCAAGACACTAAAATTAAACCTGACCCCTTTTTTCCTAAATAATTATAACAATAATAAAATCAGTATTTAAGTTGATGGAATCATAGAACCATAGGATGGCTTGGGTCAGAAGGGACCTCAAAGATCACAGAACCATAGGATGGTTGCATTGGAAGGGTCCTTAAAGATCATAGAACCACAGGATGGTGTGGGTTGGGAGAGACCATAAGGATCATACGGAACCATAGGATGGTTGTGTTAGAAGAGTTCTTGATCATAGAACCACAGGATGGCTTGGGTTGGAAGGGATGTCAAAGATCATGAAACCATAGGATGGTTGGATTGGAAGGGTCCTAAAAGATCATGAAACCATAGGATGGTTGGATTGGAAGGGTCCTAAAAGATCATAGAACCACAGGATGGCTTGAGTTGGGAGGAATGCCAAAGATCATAGAACCGTAGGATGGTTGGGTTGGAAGGGACCTCAGAGATCACAGACCCAGAGCCCTGCAGCGGGCAGGATTGCCAGCCACTAAATCAGGCACCGGATCAGGCTGCCCAGGGCCCATCCAGCATGGCCTTGAAAAACTGTTAGCTGAACTGGAAGCTGAGCGTTGGGCCAGATAACGTCCGGAGATCTCTTCCAACCTCAACTATTCCAAGGTTCTGTGACTATTATATAAAAGTACAGTACAAGAAGGTTTGAGAGTTGTGGATTATTAGATCCAAAAGCGCAGAACAGGATGTGCTCGCTTCCTTAGGTCCCTCTCATTGGATTTTCAGAGTTACAAAGCAGGAGGATGGGAGCAGAAGGAATCACCCCTCCCCCCCTTTTATTGCCAGCCCCATTGCAATCAGCAGGATGTCATTTTCAGGTATAATGCACGAGCATAGAGTCCAGGCAGCCAAATTTAATAAAGCTACTGGTATTGTTTTATTTATTTCCTATTGTGGTGTTATCACCTCTTATTAGGCAGCGGCTATGCCCTGGCTGCCTTCAATCTCTTTCCATCATGCTGCCGCATTGATAATCAATTTTTTTAAGCACAGCCCTTTTTCCGGGATGGAATTATTTGGATTTTTTTATTAAATAAATGTGCATTTGTGTAGAATGGAAACTTTGCTCCTTATCAGGATCATCTGTCTTGGTGAAATGACTCGTAACAGCTGTTCGATGAAGAAAATCTGATAGAAACACTTGGAATGGGTACAAACATAAACATTAGTCACCATGGGAACCAAAGTTGCTGCGAGATGGCTTCAAAAGATGGGTTTCCTATAAGTTCTTCATCCCAACTAAATATTCGCAGGGGATTTTGCCAGCCACTTCATTTAAATCCGTCTATGACAGCCTCCCCTTGCACGCATACAAATGACTCTGCAGTAGCACATCCAAATTTCGGTACCATGCAGTTCCACTATTAGAATCAATGGGATTATTGACTGATAGCAGCTCCTGGGGCTGGGGAGGGACAAAATAGGAGTGTAAAACAGCAAAGGACGAGGCTGAGTTTTGGTGCTCCCATCTGCCAAGCCTGCTGTGTCTCCACGCATTAAAATGACTCATCAATGAAGAATGATGCCCTGCCAGAAGGGCTGCAAGTTAAAACCCAGCTCCTCTGCTGATCTTTAGGTGACCCTTGGAAAACAACTGGAAGAAATGCAATTTCTGGGCTGGGACTGGTGACTTGCAGAGGGGAGCTGGGAAAGACCCAGAGAGCGAAGTTGGCCAACAACGTACAGCGAGCATGGAGACGTGTGTTGGGAATGTCTCGCCCAGCTGAGACCCTTCCTGCAAGAGAGAGCTGCTCTTCTTGTGGCTCTGTGGCCTTTGCTCTCTTTTTTTTTGCAGGATTTTAAAGAAAAATCCATCGTCACCATAGCAACCACCAGCTCCAACCATGGTGCACGTGTGGACCTGGTGCTTCTAAATTGAAGTGCAGGGCTCGGCAATGGGAGAAGCACTGAGCTTTTGGGTACAGTAAAGGTTTGGGCATCCATATGGACCCAATGGGAAGCTCAGATGGGCACGTTCTGCTGTGAATGCCAAATCCCTGCCTGCTGGCTACTGAGGCGTTAAGAAAACAAAGTGGGAAATTCGGGTTGAACGTAGAGAAAGGCATGCCTAAAGGTGGTTGTTTTCTCATGATATGCAAAAATAGTATTTATTTTTTCATGGGTACATTAAGGTTCAGTTTTTCTCCCTCAGTATCTTTCTTCTAAATTGCTTTATCACTCATTAACTTCAGCTGAAACCCCTCACCCCTCCTCCCCACACACTTCACGGGCACTTATTGATCCCCCGCCCCATTTGGTGGCACCAACAGACCCCAGAAGCTGGTTACATGGTGTTTAACCCGGCTTGGTGCAAAGCCTGATGGATGCAGATTGGCCACATCCCCAAATCCCCAGAACTGGCTCTTAATCTGCCCGAGGGGCTGCCGAGGGCTCGTTGAGCCAAGGGTGGCATGGAAAGGGGAGGGGTGGCACATGATGTGAATTTATTTGCAGCTCCTAACAATCCCGCAGTCATTCTGCCTGGGAAATGTGCGTCCTGCTTAATGCTCCTTTATGTGGGTTTTGCATCAGGGCCGAGCGTTCGGTCATTTATTTTGCAGAAGTGGGAGATAAGAGGCAGAAAACACGATTTCGTTTTTGTTTGTTCTATTTCCAATTTTATTTTTAGTTTATTTCAATTTTCAGATATATATATATACATATTGGATTGTCAGTGGATTGGCTGAACCCACGATGGGTTGAGAAACGCTGACTCCTTGAGCCATCCCCAAGAGCCACACCAGCTCACAGCACACAACAGAGGCCCTTGTGCCAACCTTTCCATGCCAAAAGGGTCCACATTTGGGCACTCATTTGGAAGCCTCCACTCAGCTCCCCAGATCCATCCTCAAAGCGCCCCGGAATGGTTTTCCCCTTTTTGCACAACTTACACCTGGAAAAGCAGAGCTGTTTGGGTTTTGAAAGAGGCGCCTTATTTCAACTTTACTTGCCAGAAATGGTGCTGGTGCGTGGAGTAATTACATAATAAATTCGTTAGAGGAATATAAAGCCATAAAGGTAGTGGTAATGGTTTGCAATTTAATAGCTGAATTGTAAATGAATTTTCCTATTGCAGATTTAATGCAGCGGGCTGCTACAATTAAGGGAACATTCTTTGGGGCGCCTTTAATTTTTTGTTGTGAAGTTCGGTGTCATTAACTCCCTCATTTATGGATGCCGCAGTGTTAACCACTTCAAGCCTTAAGACAGCTTCAACATCCTCTGCTCACAACAGAACACTGTCCCAGGGGCACATAATTATAGGCTCATTAAGGTTGGAAAAGACCTCCAGGATCATCGAGTCCAACCGTCCACCTACCACCAATATTGCCCACTAAACCATGGCCCTAAGTACCACATCTCCACGGTTCTTGATCACCTCCAAGGACAGCGACTCCACCACCACCCTGTGCAGCCTATTCCAGTGCCCAACCACTCTTTTGGAGAAGTTTTTCCTAATATCCAACCCATTTGGCAGAAATTTTGTTTTAGAAGCTACATGGGAGAGCTGCACTGTGAGCATCCAGGTTTCTCTTTGGTTTTCTCATTGGATTCCTCTCTGCTCCTCCCATCTGCAGCATCACCTTTCTATTTGGGTACCAGCATCACCCCAGTTGCGTCTGCTCAGAGGAAACACCCAGAAATGCCAAATCTCACCCACCTGTAGGCATCTTTGGGGTGACTGAAATTAAGAGTAATTACTGATGCCTCTAATTAGGCTGCCAATAACACCTCCTATTTCGATGGAGGGGCAGGCAACTGTTGCACCGCGGTGTGTTGCGAATGTAAATTAACACGAGCAACACGAATGTGATGATAATTAACGAGAGGGTCATATGGAAGGGATGGGAAAGCCAACAGGGACTGGCACTGCTCCAAGGGATGGTGATGAGCTCCCTCCTCCCAGCGTGAATCTGCACAGAGAAATGCATGAGATCAGCGCATGGAAAATGCAATTCCTTCTCTTTTGTGCATCCTTATTTCTGTAACCTGAGCTGCAAATTCAGCTTTCTTTTTGTTCATCAGCCCTTAACAGTTGGTAATTCATGGGTGCGATGTTAAGAGCCCACCCTGTTTCCAGCAGGGATTTGACCTTGCATTTATTTCTCCATAATCATAAAAAATTTGCTCGCTCATTGCATTCCAGACCAAAGCAGGCAATAGAAGGAAATAATTTAGTTAAGATAGGTCTTCAAACATTCTTGTGGTGTGCTTCCTCACTCTGTGGCAGCACTGCGCGTGCAGTGATTCTGTTTGCAGACTCAGGCATGGCTGGTGTCAGGATGTGGCACTTGTTACAGCAACAGTGTGTCTTTGCATGGGATGGAAATCCCCCCCCCAAATTACATTTATTTGGTATTTTGCAAGAGAACCATCTGCAAAGTCAAACAGAGGCAGCTTTGCTACCAAGACTCTGGGAGACTGATTGTAGGGTGCTACGTGATAGAGTCCTGCATTGCAGAAAGTGCTGCTTGCTATGGCCAGTAATAATTGAAAGGGCAGCTTTGGTGCCTTTGGATCTCTGCTCTCCTGCCAGGAATCTGCTGGAGGAGGCAGTGCTGCTGCGTGCGGCTGTGGGTGTCGCTTTCCGAAGCATTCATGGATGCAAATTGAGAGATGGAAAATAGAGGAATCCATTGTACACCCCACACACCCTGCGAGCATGGGAATCTGAGCTCCTGGCTGAGAGCTGGGGCTGCAACATGGGATTTAGGAGAGTAAAAAAGCTTTGGCGAGGATGTTCCTGACTGATTCCAGCTCCAGCTCCAACCTCTTTGATGAACAGGATGTCACAGAATCACAGAACCATCAAAGTTGGAAAAGACCTCCGAGGTCATCCAGTCCAACCCCAACCCATCCCCACCATGCCCACTGACCACGTTCCTCAGTGCCACATCCACCTTTTTCTTGCCAGATCACAACTTCCTCAAACTTTCTTGGGAACTTGCAGGAATGCATTGATGCCTCCACCCCAACGTTTGTTCCTGACCCCAAAATACACAGCTGCCACTCATGGAGGTGACCGAGCATGGCCAGACCCATCCCACATCACCTTGCAGTGTTTGTGCAGCACCCAGCATGGCCCCGTTACCTCCCGAGTGCTCCCACAATATAAATATTTAAGTATAATAAACAATTACGATCAAGTTTCTTGGGTGACTGCACACAGCAAGTGAATTTAAAATTCATTTCCCTGGGGTATTCAAGCTTCAAATTCACTTTCTGTGAATGTTTGTGCTCATAAAACTCCACCACGCAGGAAGGGAACACAAGAGAGATGCAAATACGACAAGGGCACGTTTGCTTAAGAGTTCAGATGAATATTCACTGAGTTTTTTATTATTTTTAAGTATTCATCCCCAGTTTCTTTTAAAAAAATGATGCTCTCCAAGCTCAGTGAAGCGTGTATTTTGGAGGTGTAATCTATGTTTTCTTGTACTGATGGAACCCAAGCAAACCATCGCCATACCAGAGCATATCTGTACTCCGACACACCTCGCCGTTTGAGGATTAGCTCTCAAGCAAGCTTAAGGAAGGCCTAATTAGGGTCTATTTCTGCTCTGTGCTCCCTCCTTCCTCCCCACTCTTTACAGCTGCAGAGTTTTCCCCCTCTGATTTTCCTTGCCCATCTTGCACCCAACGCTACCCCTAATTGCAATGACGACGCAGAGCTTCCCCATCACACAGAGCATTGGGGTTTGGGGTCACTGCATCTCCTTTTTCCCCAGGCAGAGGTAGCACTGTTTTGACATCTTCATTTGATTTTCCTCCTAGAGCTGAAAGGGATGCAAATTAGCAATAATGAATATTTTCATTAAAAGTATCTAGACATTATATCTGAGAACAGGATAATGATGCTGTTGCTTTCTATAAAATATTCTGAAGCAGACCCATGCCGTTTTATTTTTTTTTCTCGGAAAAGATAATATTTAGTTTTAAAAAAAAATGTAATTTAATGTCGGTGAAATTAGGCTAATTGCTAATTATGTAACTGCAAATGAGGCAGATCTTAATCTCGAGGCGAGCTGGACTGCTGTGGATGACGAACTTCCAGTTTTAATGGAGTGCCGCCGGAAAGTGAGAAAACTGGTAAAAAATGTCCATCCCCGGTGCTCATCCTGGCAGTGGGTGTGAGGGATGGGGCAGAGCCCCTCGTGCTTCACATCTGGCCCAACATCTGCATTTCATGCTCTTTGGGTCACACCTCATCTCTTGGGCTCAGTGCCCAACACAACTTCACCTTTGATGGGTTGACGGTTGGACTGGATGATCGTAGTGGTCTCTTCCAGCCTTAAGGACTCTGTGATTCCATCACATGGATCCGTGGGTGTAGAGGGGATGGGTCAGCGGTTGGATGTGATGATCTTGAAGGTCTTCTCCAACCTTAAGGATTCTGTGATCCTATGAGTGGGCATGGAGGGGATGGGCTGATGGTTGGACTAGATGAGCTTCATGGTTCTTTCCAACCTTAATGATTCTATGATCTTGAGCTTTGAGACGGGAGAGGTTTTATTTTTCCACATGCACCAGAACAAAGGGTTTTATGGGCATCACCTCCTTACAGCCCCTCTGCCATCAGTATCAGTCCTTATCTCCCTACCCCTTTCAGCGCATCCAAACTTCCCAACTCCGGGCATCTTCCAGTCCTCTTGGAGACAGCCTGCCACAGGCTGACTTAGGGCTGGAATTCTTCAAAGGCTGCTAATCGCCTCGGTATTGATTTTATACTAAGACACTTTATCACGCTTGCAGTTGCGGATTATTATTTTTTTTAATGTAATCTATGTCAGAAGCTAAACCGACTTTATTAAAAGAAGAGTGCACCCTGTGCTCCCATGGCTGGGTGTTACGTTGGGGTACATCAACCACCGGTGGATTTCAGTAAAATCAGCCCCAGTGTGTGATGGTGCAATATCCAAACACGGTGGGTTTGGTTTGTTTTTTTTTTAATGCAGCACTAAAGCAGAAAATCTGCTGAGCCAGATGGAGCTGAGGCAGCACGGGGAGCTGTGCCCCCACGCTTATGGCTTTGCATGCCCTGGTCTTTAACCTCTGGCTCGTTAATATCAGAGCACTACAGAAACTGCCCATCACGTGAGGGTGAGCGCAGAGCTGCATGTGAGTATGAATATCACTGCAGTTTCCTACCCAAGAGATGGAAGAATTGTTCCTTATTGAGCTCGGGAGGCGAGCAGAGATTCCTGGCTCAGCTCCAGCCCACAGTGCCTCAGTTTACTACTTCCTACCTAACCAAGAACTGCAAATTGTCGGGTATACAGCTCTGAAATTCCTCTATCCATCCCAACGACTTGTTATTTTCATAGAGTAAGTAACTGGTGGTGATGGGCTGAAAGTTGGACTTGGTGATCTGAGTGGTTTTTTTCCAACCTCAATGATACTATGGTTCTGTGGCATGGGTCAGTGGGCATAGTGGGGATGAGCTGATGGTTGGACGTGGTGATCTTGGTGGTCTTTTCCAACCTTACTGATTCTGTGGTTCTATGACTGCAGCCCATCTGAGTTAAGAAGATGGACACTAGAACAACCTCAAATGCATAAAACTAGTGATTGCATACTGAACCCTTACAGTGAGCCTATAGATCAAGGGATGTATATACATCCATGTATTGCTCAGTGCTGAAACATTATCTAGGTATTGGTGCAGAGCTTTGCTCCTGCCTCCTGCCCAACACACCACGCAGGGCTTGCCGACTACCTGCCATCTGCAAGCACCAAGGGGGTCATGAAGACTCAAAGGCATCTGAATTTCCCCCTGCTAGTGTCAGATCTTGATAGGAATTGACTTCACAGGACAAAGAAGCTGTCAGAGGAATGCTGATGCTGTATTAATGATAGGGTGCATTGACCCACCCAGTGTGTCATCCTCGTTGCCAAAGGAAACACGGAGCCAACCCATAATCACCTTTCTTGCATCCATCCCACTAACACCTAATTTAAGTATATATTTGTCTGCTGATTGATCACAGGATTTTTTTTCCCGGCAATTATTTCCTGCTATCGAAGGGCTTCAGAATCTCCCTATTCATTTAAGCTTTTATCTGATCCTTATAACAGTGTCTGAGCAGCTGTAAATTGGATCTGCAGAGCAGATGTCTCTGTGGACTTCCCATTCTGCTCTTCCCAAGAGCTGGTTTCATGCTGTAGGACTCGATCTCCCAAATCACCCCGTGCTTACACAAAAGGCAGCCACGCTTCTCCCCTCTCATCTGTGACCAAGAAGGAAGGGGAAATGGCATTTCACGTGGACTTCGCTTGATGTGCAGTCTCTCTGCTCCCTATTTCTCTCTTCCATGATGGAAAGGTGCTTTGGAGAGACAGAAAGTTCTACCAAATGTTAGAGAGGTGATAAAGGAACGTGGAGATGTGGCACTGGGGGACGTGGTTAGTGGGCACAGTGTGGATGGTTGGGGCTGGACTGGATGATCCATAGGTACTATGTGATAGAGGTGGCTCCTCGATGGGGAGGGAACCAATGTCTTCCCATAAAAGCTGAAGCACAGGCTGGATACAGATACTTAGGATTGCTGCAATTCATTAAAGAAGTGTTGGGTTTAGCAGAGTTGCAGAAAGGCTGGTGCCACCGATGCGCTCAGCTGTGAAATATGCTATGGAAGCCATTTGTTTGCCAGGGGCCTAGAAATCTGCTTCCTATTATCATAACACAGCTTTACTGGAGGCAAATCCCTTGGATCGTGGTTTTCTCCTCTCCTCCGTCCCAGTGGGATTCCTCCAGGTTTGCACTGGGGTAACTGGGATGTGTCAGTGCAGGGGTTTGGATCTCAGGTTGGTTTCGCTGCCTTAAGCTGCAGTGATGCAATCCCCCCACCCAAGACAATTTACAACCTGGAATGGCTCTGGTTTTGGGGTCCCCAAACAGCTCACTGAGACGCACAGAACCCAGGATGGGGGGGATGTCTTACTGCATTATCACGGGGGAAATGGTGACGTGGTTTAGTGGCCATGGTGGTGATGGGTGGTCTAGATGATCTCGGTGGTCTTTTCCAATTGGGAACAACTGTAGTATCGATCCAGGAATTCTTACTGCAAACAGATATACGTTGAGCAGATGAGAAAATAACGTAAATGCATCAACAGGAGGCAGCTTTGTGTCTGGTGGAAGTGACACACAAGCAGATAAAGAGCCATCAGCAGAATTTACATAAGCCCGTACAATCTCAGAGGTCATCATTCTGGAGGACGACACGTGGAAATTCATTTTTATTAAATTCTGGCTGATTGTTTAATTGGAAGAGAAAGGATTTAATTGAATCATGCCAAAGGGCTGTATTAGATTACGGTCGTTCCTAACACAAAAGGCTTCCCCCATTTAGTTAGACCGGTTCCTTTGCGTACTTTATCTATTAAACTACATAACGTGCTAATCTGAAGGGTTTGGAAGGCCTGAATGGTACACACGTGCTACGTGACACTTTTCCATCTCCCACGCTGCTCATATTCCCTTTACTGAACTGCTTGGTGAGGCACTGGCACAGGCTGCCCAGAGAGGTGGTGCAGGCAGCCAAGGTCAGGCTGGAGGGGCTCTGAGCACTGATGGAGCTGTGGGTGTCCCTGCTCGTTGCAGGGGGTTGGACCAGGCGGCCTTTAGGGTCCTTTCCAACTCCAACCATTCTATGACTCTAACTTGCTGCAATGAGAGCAAGCAGGATGGGCAGCATTCTCAAGCCTTCCTCCATCCCCACTCATGCCATCCGTATATTCTTGAGAAACAGCCTGCTGGAATGTGATGCTCTTACAGGAGGCTGGCTAAAACCAAGAGGTTTTTCAGCTTTTCAAGGGTACCCTTGCAGAAAGATGCTCCCATTTTGCATGGGGCTGCAGGCACCACTCCCAACCCCTCCATGCCACCCGGGACTGCCATCTCCTGGGGCCACGTTTGCTGGAAAAGCAAAGCAATTTGAGGAAATAATGTTTCTAATTTGGGCTATTTAATTAGTCTTTCATTTAATACTAATAGGAGAAAGGGAATGAATTCACTTCTCAGTGCTTCGTTTCATCCTGATTTTGAGGCTTTAAGCCTTCCGAGCAGGAGCCGTGAGCTCAGGATCCCCATTCTGTGCAAGGGGGAACCCCATCTGCTTGGAGATCTGCATCAGCTTTAGGGCCCAGCTGTTCCCCAGCACGGACGGGCACGGGGGAGCATGCAGGCTTTTCTCTCTACCCGCAGCAGCCCAATTAACAGAAGCACTAATTAGCGCTGCAGGTCGCCCTGGCCGCACTGCAGTGCTCCCTGCACCTGCGGAGACACCCGGGGTGGGGGGGTGGGCACGGCAGAAATGCAGCAGCTGCCGCAGCGCTGCATCCCCTTGCACCCCCCCCCCCCAATCTGAAAACAAAACAAAATAACCCTTCTTGACACTCCTGTACCAGGGGGGTGGAGGCGTTGCAGATAGGGGATATTCCCCCCCAACTCCTTGCACAGCCCCCTTCTGTCTTTCACCCCCATACCCGCACAACCCCACTCCCCCTCGCAGCCCCTTTTCCCAATTCCGTTCCCTTTTGCACCCGCTCTCCCCCCGCTTTGCACAAACGCAGTCACTTCTGCATCACTTTGCACCCCTCCTTGCACAACCCCATTCCCTAGTGCATTCCCATACATCCTCCTTGCCTTTTGCACCCCCCTATTACAGAACTCCCCCTGCAGTCCTATTCCCCCCACAGCCCCCGCCTTGCCCAGCCCTATTCCCTTCCAGACCCCCCTGCAAATCCCCATTTACAGCCCCACTCCCCAGCACCCCCTTCACACAGCCCCATTCCCTTTTACTCCCCCTTACGCTGTCCCCCCTCACCCAGCTTTATTCCCTTTAACACCCTCCTTGCAGAGACCCCCCCCCCTTTGCACTGTCCCCCCTCTGCACAACCCCATACCCTTTTGCATTCCACACAGCGCTATTCCCTATTACACCCTCCCCCTTGCAGAGCCCCTCTTGCAGAGTCCCATTCCCCTACAACCCCCCCCATTGCAAAGCCCTATTCCTTTTGCACCCCCCCCTTTGCAAAGCCCCACTCCCCTCTGCATCCTCCCTCTGCAAAACCCCATTTCCACCTGCACCCCCTCTTTGCAAAACCCCATTCCTTTTGCACCCCCCCTCTTTTTACGCAGCCCCAT